>NC_037683.1:28452279-28574635 GCF_003255815.1 Theropithecus gelada | reverse complement strand
CCATCTCCCTCTCCCCCTCCCATCTCCCTCTCCCCTCTCCCCTCTTCCCTCTCCCCTCTCCTCCCCTTCTTTTCTTACTTTTAGACAGGGTCTCACTCTTATCGCTCAGGCCAGAGAGTAGTGGTATGATCATGGCTCACTGTGGCCTTGACTTCCCAGACTCAAGTGTTCCTCCTGCCTTCAGCCTCCCAAGTAGCTGGGACTATAGGCACATGCCACCCCATCCAGGTAATTTTTATATGTTTTGTAGAGATGGGGTTTTGCTGTGTTGCCCAGGCTGGTCTCGATCAAACTCCTGGACTCAAGCCATCCTCCTGCTTCAGAGTGCTGGGATTTCAGGTGTGAGCCACCACACCTGGCCCTGGTTCCCTTGTTTACTAGCTTTGTGACATTGGACACGTTTCTTAAACTTTCCAACTCAGTTTTCTTATCTGTAAAAGGGACGTAATAATAGTACTGCCTTGTAAAGGTCAATGTGTTAATATTTCTGATGTGCTGGCCATGTGCGGTGGCTCATGCCTGTAATTCCAGCACTTTGGGAGGCCGAGGTGGGCGGATCACGAGGTCAGGAGATTGAGACCATCCTGGCTAGCACGGTGAAACCCCATCTCTAGTAAAAATACAAAAAATTAGCCGGGCGTGGTGGCGGGCACCTGTAGTCCCAGCTACTCGGGAGGCTGAGGCAGGAGAATGGCATGTACCTGGGAGGCGGAGCTTGCAGTGAGCTGAGATCGCGCCACTGCATTCCAGCCTCCTGGGTGACAGAGCAAGACTCCCTCAAAAAAAAAAAAAAAAAAAAAAAAACTATTTCTGATGTGCTTGGAATAGAGCTTGGAACAACATAGTAAGTGCTACATCACTGTGTACTGTTATCTTTATTGTTAACTTAATTTCTCAGGGGAACCTTTGCAGACATTTCTAAATAGGTCAAATCTCTGCTTTATAAGATCTAATGACATCGCTTATCACTGTGTTGATAATAAGTACCAGTAACTAGGTTTATTTGTTTCATTATTGGATTAATCAGATACTTTCTACATAAGTGAAAGTAAGAAACACGTTTATTTTTTGTGCATATTGTTCACAAGGCCTGATAAGTTTTCAAGAAATATTTATTGAATGAATAAATATTTTCACAGTTACAAAGTAGTTCAGCAATAAGATACAATTTCACCTCTAAAACTAGCAAAGATTGAAAAAAGTAATGCTATCATACCTAGGCAGAGAGGTAGGAAATAGATGGTATCATGTACTGTAAGTAGGATCAGTCTGCAGCAGATCCTAGTTTAAAGGCAATTTGACCAAAAGAACTACAGAAATTTCTTTTGATTCTATATCTGAGCATTTATCAAAATGACACAGAGGTATGTAAAAAAAGGTGAATATAAAAAATGTTGATTAAGGCACTTACATTAGTTAATAATTAGAATAGGCTGGGTGCGGTAGCTCACGTCTGTAATCCCGGCACTTTGGGAAGCCCAGGTGGGTGGATCACAAGGTCAGGAGTTCGAGACCAGCCTGACCAACATCTCTGCTAAAAATACAAAAATTAGCTGGGCATGGTGGTGTGTGCCTATAATCCCAGCTACTCATGAGACTGAGGCAGGAGAATCGCTTGAACCCGGGAGGCAGAGGTTGCAGTGAGCTGAGATCACACCACTGCATTCCAGCCTGGACAACAGAGTGATGAGTGAGACTACATCTCAATAATAATAATAATAATAATAATTAGAATAGAGCTAAACAAAATGTCCAAAAGTAGAGGCTTGGTTAATTATAATATATCTATCATTAAAAATTATGTAGAACCATGGTTCTCAAATGCATTCTTATATTGGCTGCAAACACTAGATAAAAACATAGATTCCCAAACCCAACCTCTTGGTCTGTGAATCAGAATCTCTCTGGTTTAGCTAAGAAACAGGTCCTGTATTTTCTAACAAGAACCCTAGGTGATTTCGCTGCACAGCCTGATTTGAAAGAACCCTGGGCAATTTCATTGCACAGCCTGATTTGGAAGAACCCTAGATGATTTCACTGCACAGCCTGATTTGGAGCCACTGTTACAGTGTGTGCATTGGCTCCTAGTCAACTGATCCCAAAGGTCTTAAAACCAAATGAAATGACAACTAAGAAAAGAGTTAAAATCTGTGAGGACTCTGGAAAACAAGAGAGGAGGATTTCAGAAGAACTAAAAACAAAAGTACTGCAAGAAGGGAAAAAGATTGAACTAGATTCTGACGACACAGAAAGCTAATTAGTGCTGAGCACCTAACACAAGTCAAAGAAAAGTCTTCTCCCCTAACTTTATCCCTCCCAGAAAAATTAGTGGGTGAGTTCTTCCAAAAGGAACATAGACTGTCCCCAAACTGGAGCAGCAAGGCCTGGCTTGAAGGTGGTAGGCATGGTTGCTTGTTCCATCTCCTGGGCACAGAGCATCTGTCTTAGAGCTTACCTGCAGGCAGTGTTTTGAAGGAGTGTCTCATTAAGAGTGAGTGTCATTTATAGTTTTAGTTGCCATAGACATTCCTGAGATCCTATGAGCAGAGGCCAGGCAAGTGGGAGAGTTGAGGAACAAGTAAGACTGAGATACTGTACCACACAGAGTGGGTGATCATGGTGTTCAGCCCCCTGCCTTGATAAATGCCTGTTGGAAAACAAGTGTCTCAACTCCTTTCTGCTGCTGTAACAAAATGTTGGAGACTGGGTAATTTATAAAGAACAGAAATTTATTTCTCACACCTCTAGAGGCTGGAAAGTCCAAGATCAAGGTACCAGCAGGTTCATTGTCTTCTACTCCGTGGATGGCATCTTCCCATCTTCTCACTGTATGCTCACTGTATGCTCACATGGCAGAAGGGGCAGAAAGGGGACAATTGCTGTGCCCTCGAATAGCAGAAGGACCTAAGCTAGTTTCCTCCAGCTCTTTTGTAAGGCACTAATCTCTTCATAAGAGTGGAACCTTCATGACATAATCTCTTTTCAAAAGCCTTCACTTCTTGACCTGGCATGGTGGCTCGCGCCTGTAATCCTAGCACTTTGGGAGGCCGAGGCGGGCAGATCACTTGAGGTCAGGAGTTCAAGACCAGCCTGGCCAACATGGTGAAACCCTGTCTGTACTAAAAATACAAAAATTAGCTGGGCATGGTGACGCATTTCTGTAATCCCAGCTACTTGGGAGGCTGAGGCAGGAGAATCACTTGAAAACCCGAGAGACAGAGGTTGCAGTGAGCCAAGATCGTACCATTGCACACTCCAGCCTGGGGGATAAGAGTGAAACTCCGTCTCCAAAAAAAAAAAAAAAAAAAGGAGGCTTCACTTCTTAAAACCACAATGGGGATTAGTTTCAACATGAATTTTGGAGGGGATACATTCAAACCATAGCACCAAGTGAAGTTTAAAATGCTGCATGACATCTTGTATCTCCCTTAAGTAGACCTCAGCTGCCTGTCAATTTCTGTCCCTGTTACCTGCAAGGTTGACCCAGCTGTCAGTTTCTCTCTACCACGCCTCCATACCCAGGGCAAAGTCTGCTGCCTGCACACAGGTAGCTACTGGCTGAGTTCTTTGAAGGGGGACTGGGGTTCAGTTTTGAAAATTTTGCTACCAAATACACATGCACTTTCATATTCACATAACTCCTACTTAATTCACAGGCTTTGCTTTCCAATTTTGTTGTAAATTGTATATAGTACAGCCCTCTCTTCACTTAGGCTTCTTTGTAAAAATTACTTACATGTTTTTTGTAGAGATAGGGTCTTACTGTGTTGCCCAGGCTGTCCTCCAACTCCTGTCCTCAAGCAATCTTCCTGCATCAACTGTCCAAAGTGCTGGAATTACAGGCGTGAGCCACTGAGTTCAGCCCACTTATTCTTCTGTAGTGAACTAGGCAAAAGATTATACAGGCTTTCTGAGTCAGTTTTCAGTAAATGTATGATTGCAATGAAAACAATTGAAAGATTTTAATCTAGTGAGTGTTGCAGTTGGATTGTTGACTCCCTTCCCTCTCTGAATCATTGCTATGCTTAATGTAATCCTGAATGGGCAGGAGTGCCCTCTGTTCTTGTCAGATTGGGCCAGGGGGTAGTGGGGCAGGGAGACACAATGCTTTAAGTAGAAGGTTGAGTGGACAGGTGGACAGATTAGGTGGGTAGACATTTTTCAAATCAGAGTATTCATGAGAATCCAATTGAATTTGTTCCTTCAGTATTCCTTCAGTGTTTTGTGTTTTTTGTTTGTTTTTTTGAGACAGAGTGGCGCAACCACAGCTCACTGCAGCCTCAACCTCCCAGGCTCAAGTGATCTTCCCACCTCACCCTCCCAAGTAGCTGGGAGTAATGGCACGCACCACCACACAAGGCTAATTTTTTCAGTCTTTTGTAGAGACAGGATCTCACTCTATTGCCTAGGCTAGCCTTGAACACCCAGGCTTAAGCAATCCTCCCTTGTTGGCCTGCCAAAGTGTTGGGATTACAGGAACCACCACACCCAGCCCCATTCAGTGTTTCTTGAATGCCTTCTGTGTGTTAGGCTTTGTTTGAGGTGCTGAAGACACAGTGCTAGACAAAATTTCTACCCTCCTATAGCCTGCATTCAGGGCTTAGAGAAGGATCACAGAGCACAAAGATGCCTGGCCCTGGCACACATCTGTCCAGCCCCTAAGCAGTGTATTTGTGTAATGATCTCTCAAATCCTAAAAAATATTTAGAAATCTAATTCTAGGATTCAGGCCTCAGCAGCCAGGAAGATGTCTCTGCCAGCTACTGAGATATTAATTAGGGAAACATTAGGGTATATATGTCAACTAACCAGATTCACAGAGGTGGATGAAAGCATTATCTCGTGAGACAGTACCATGAGAAAAGTAATGCCAGGACCGCTGATGAACCTAGTTTTAAGGGTCAGAGAAAGGGCAATGCGCCAATGACAGAAACTGAGAAGTAGCTGTAGGAATCTGAGGTAGGTCAACACTGAGAAATCGTAAATGTAACTTACGACATGAAAAACAAAAATATTGTATTTATAGTTGACCAAAAACTTGATAAAATTCAACAACTTTTCCAACTAAGACATGCAGAAAACATTTTTAACATAGCATAAGAAAATGTTATAGGAATAAATATCTAATACATTTATTATGATACGGCATACTGGACACTTTGCATAAAAGTCAGGAGTCAGAGGCCGGGCGCAGTGGCTCACGCCTGTAATCCCAGCACTTTGGGAGGCTGAGGCGGGTGGATCACAAGGTCAAGAGATCGAGACTATCCTGGCCAACATGGTGAAATCCTATCTCTACTAAAATACAAAAAATTAGTCGGGCATGGTGGTGCACGCCTGTGGTCCCAGCTACTCAGGAGGCTGAGGCGGGGGAATCGCTTGAACCCAGGAGGTGGAAATTGCAGTGAGCCGAGATCATCGCGCCACTACACTCCAGCCTGGAGACAGAGCGAGACTCTGTCTCCAAAAAAAAAGAGGAATTAGAAAACAATTTTGAAAAATAAGAATAATGAGAAGGGGTTTGCCTTCTTGAATATAAAAACGTATTCAGCTACAGTAATTTTAAATGGTGTAGTATTAATTGTAAAATAGATAAGTAGATTAATGAGTCAGAATATACATTCTAGAACTATATGGGAAGAGGTAAGGACATTTTTGTGCTTTTGCAAAGGGACCATAATACTCAACCAAAACCATGTCAGTTTTTAAAATTCTTTTGCATTTCTCAGGAAAATGACCTCTCTCCTTCTTTGAATATTTTGTAGAATGAGTGGTATGGCCCTAAATCGGGAGACTTAATCCTATTACCAGTGACCTGAAATTCAAGTCATCTTGATGTCTGTTAAGCCTATTTCAGAGTTTCTAAAATATTTCGTTTTATGAATAAAAATAGGTTACTCACATTCCCAACACTGTCACTGACTCACCATCTCTCATCTGGAACAATTATACCACTTTCAGCACTCACCATCCACATACCTAAAAATAAGAGTCAGAATGGAAGGGCTATTAAAATGATATACACTGTAGCTTCAGATCTCATTCCTATGAGCAAATATTTCACAGTAATAAGAAAGACCTGTCCTCCCTTCCTGAGAGCTAGTAAAGATACAAGAATTAATTTATATGTTATATAACACTTTGGGTACAACACTTCGGGTACAAAGTGTTATATAATATTAACTTATTACCACATTTAAAGTGCTAATTTAAGGTTCACCCACTCTACATAAAGAAAGTACATGCCTTGCAGGTTTCATCTTTTTCTACACCCTTCAGAAGTGTAGCAGCAATGCAAACCAGAAGCTTTGTAAAACATAGTAGTTTTGAAAACCAGCAGCCAGGGATGAGTTCTTGGAATTGAACCAGCCCTACAGGTTCTTCTACGTAGACATGCGAAGGATGTGTTGGAGTCAAGGGTGATTTGCAGGATTTGGGCTTCAGCATTTGAAGGGATGGTAATGCCATTTACTGAGATATTAATTTCTATATTAATTGTCTGATAACCAGATCCACAAGGGTGGAGGAGAGCCTCATCTAGTGAGGCTGTGAGAAGAAAACACATGGATAAACTCTGGTTTTAAAGGTCAAAATAGAGTGTTGTGCTCTAGCAAAGGAAACCAAGAATAGCAGAATAAGGAAGGGCAGTATCATGGAAGCTAAGGGAAGAGAGGGTTTCAAGTGAGGCAGAGGACAGCTCTTATTGCTGCTGAGGAGCCAAGAGAAGAGGACTGAGGAGTGTCAATGGAATGTCTTGATATAGAGGTTATTGGTGACCTTGGCCAGGGCAGTTCCAGTGGAGTCTGGGGAGGCACATGTATTTCACTTTGTTCTCTGAAATCTGGGATCAGCCTGCCTATAGTTTATTTCCCAAGGTGAGACTGTATTTTCAAGCATCTGGGACAGATTCTTTGTTATGAGACACTGTTACTCTGTTAAGCCTTGGAAAATTCCATCAGGAGAATGAGGGTATGTTAAAGGCAATTAAAAATGTTAAACATCACTCACTCTGAGACAGAATTTTCAGGTTTTCTATTTACTATACTTCTTTGAGTGGGCTGTAAAGTATGAATCATGTCAAATCACGCCCATAGATGGGAAAACCACTTTAAAATGTGATCGAATAATATTGCCAGTCATCACATGTGGAACAATTTTAGTGAGTGGAATGCCATTGCAATTCATTTTAATCCTTTTCTGATAGTGTATAATAAAAAACCTACTTAGTATAAATTATAGAAATTAAAAAACATGAATAATTGGGGAAGTTCTTAAGAAATCTGAGGTATTTGTAAGTATATTAGATAGCTGCACTGATTTTTTTTTTTTTTTGAGACAGTGTCTTACTATGTTGCCTAGGCTGGTCTTGAACTCTAGGCCTCAAGCGATCTTTCTGCCTTGGCCTGGCCTGCACTGATATTTTTGAAGCTGCTTTTTTTCTTTTTCTTTTTCTTTTCTTGTTTTTTGAAGAGATAGGGTCTTGCTCTGACATCCAGGGTGGATTGCGGTGGTGTGATCATAGTGCACTGTAACCTCAAACACCTAGGCTTAAGCAATCGTCCTGCCTCAGCCTCTCGAGTAGCTAGGACTACAGGTTCGCGCCACTGCCTCTGGCTAATTTTTAAAATGTTCTATGGAGAAAGGGTCTCAGGCTGGTCTCAAACTCCTGGCCTCGAGTGATCCTCCTGCATTGACCTCCCAAAGTGCTGAGATGACAGGCATAAGCCACCACACCTGGCCTTGCATTTTTGATATAGTATCAGTATCAAATTATTGACTAAGATCAAGGTGTTTGTTTTGCACGACTGTAGGAATTATATTACAGATTATTTTAAAAAATTGATTGTCTTGGCAACGATATAACTAGCTTGCATTGCATAAATGTATTTCAAGTTAGAACTTTAACTGGATCAGTTTGTCAAAGAGCTGGTGAGCAGCATTTGTTAGGAGATGGGTAGGTGAAGTATGGTAGAAGTGGTTAGGGTAAGAATTACTTTCGATCATGGCATCTATTATCCTGAGTCTATGTGGGATGCTAGAATGTTGCAAGGTAGTTGCTAAGGGTGGATAACTTTTGATAGGTATCATGGAAGACTTCCAGAATCTTTCTTAGGACTTCTGGTTGTGCTTTTCATTCTGACTGGAATTGAACCAGCCCTACAGGTTCTTCTACGTAGACATGCGAAGGATGTGTTGGAGTCAAGGGTGATTTGCAGGATTTGGGCTTCAGCGTTTGAAGGGATGGTAATGCCATTTACTGAGATACTAATTTCTATATTAATTGTCTGATAACCAGATCCACAGGGGTGGAGGAGAGCCTCATCTAGTGAGACTGTGAGAAGAAAACACATGGATAAACTATGGTTTTAAAGGTCTGTCTGTCCCCTCCCTTCTTCATCTGTGAATTCTTGCTAGTTCTTCAGCTCTTAGCTTAAATACCACTTTCTCAGAGAAGCTTACACTGAAAATGGAACAGGTTTTTATGGTTTTATGCTCATTTAGCACTCAGGATACTGTCTTTGCAAAATTCTTTTTTTTTTTTTTTGAGACGGAGTCTTGCTGTTGTTGCCCAGGCTGGAGTGCAGTGGCACAATCTCGGTTCACTGCAAGCTCCGCCTCCTGGGTTCACACCATTCTCCTGCCTCAGCCTCCCGAGTAGCTGGGACTACAGGCATCCGCCACCACGCCCGGCTAATTTTTTGTATTTTTAGTAGAGATGGGATTTCTCTGTGTTAGCCAGGATGGTTTCAATCTCCTGACCTCGTGATCCGCCCGCCTTGGCCTCCCAAAGTGCTGGGATTACAGGTGTGAGCCACCACGCCTGGCCTGTCTTTGCAAAATTCTTAATAGAATTGCAGCAAAATTATTTCTTGTATCGTTAGTTCTTTTGTTTCTTCCTGCCTTGCCACCATGAGTTCCATGTGAGCACAGTTCATGACTGTCTTATTAATGGCAGTGTTCCCAGTGCCTAGTGGCCCACTGTCATACAATATTTATTGTATAGAAATTCTGCTGAAAAGCCCATATGATTTATCTTAAAAGAAACTCGGACTGGGTGCAGTGGCTCATGCCTATAATCACAGCACTCTGAGAGGCTGAGGCGGGCAGATCACCTGAGTGCAGGAGTTTGAGACCAGCCTGGCCAACATAGTAGAACCCTGTCTCTACTAAAAATACAAAAATTAGCCGGGCATGGTGGGCACCTGTATCCCCAGTTACTCAAGTGGCTGAGTCAGGAGAATAGCTTGAACCCGGGAGGTGGAGGTTGCAGTGAGCTGAGATCGTGCCATTGCACTGCAGCCTGGGTGACAGAGTGAGACTGTGTCTCAAAAAAAAAAAAAAAAGAAACTCTGGGATTGACGGATCAATGGTTCAGAGAGCTGCAGAATAGATCATATAGTTGGTCTAAGAGCCTATTTGCATGGCTCCCAGGGACAGAGATGTCTGGGTAAATGAGCCTTGTTTTATAATGTTGCTTTAAATTTAGGAGTGACTTGAGTCTAAGGAGTCAGAATGTTAAATGAGAACTTCATTTGTGCCTAAGTACACTGTGCTGTATTGTATATGTTCACTGTCTGGGCCTCACTTCATGAGTATATTGTGCTGTATTGTGTATTATTCTCTGTAGTTGCATGGTAGACCACCAGAGTTGGGGGAAAGCCGCTAATTTCAGGTGAACAATTACAAAGTGATTATTTTTTTCACATTTTATAGATATAAATTCATTTAATTCTCATAATAACACTGTGAAGTCAGTATTGTTGTCATTTTACAGATAAGGAAACTAAGGGACACAGAGGTAAAATAACTTGCCCAAGGTCACGTAGCTAGCAAGTGGCCAGAGCTAGGATTTAAACCCAGGCCATCTGGCAGTGGAGTCCAGGCTCTTCACCCCTGCACTGTCCCAGCTCACATGAGGGGGTATCTCACACACACCCAGAATAGTCTGGGGGAGAACTTCTTAAGTTTTATGCCTATCAGTTTGGGTTGAGGGCAGGGCAGTTGAGATTCTAGAAAGCCTAATGTGATCCTCACCTATTCAGAATATTTGGAACTTCTGCCACTGAGGCCCTTTGAAGAGACCCAGAATTTATCTGTGTTGGTCAGTGGAGAATGTTGCTGATTCTCTGCTTTGCACTTGAATGGTCTGACTTCCTTCTGTATTCATTCTTCTGTAAACAAGGTTTATAGGTAATCTGAAACATACTGTTGACATCTGTCAAAATTGATTGTATGTCTTTTCCTTCTTTTTGTTTTTGTTTTAGGGGAGGTAGAAGTTACATCAGGATTTTTTTTTTTTTTTTTTTCTTTTTGTGGAGATGGAGTCTTGCTATGTCATCTAGGCTGTTCTCAAACTCCTGGGCTCAAGCAGTCCTCCCACCTTGGTCTTCCAAAGTGCTGAGATTATAGGCATGAGCCACCTAGCCTTTATGAATGTGCTTTAAATCACACTTTAAGCTCAAACATTTAATTCCCTTTCATCTTAACTTTTTTTCTCTCTCTCTCAAAGAGAGAGAGAGAATTTAAATTGAGACAAAGTTTCATGATGTTGCCCAGGCTGGTCTTGAACTCCTGGAGTCAAGTGATCCTTCCATCTTGGCCTCCCAAAGTATTGGGATTACAGGTGTGAGCCTGTAATATTTTCTTATCTCTATAATAAAGTCTAAAGTCTTTAACATGACTTCCAAGACCTTCATGATTGGAATTGTATCAAACCTATAGATAAATTTGGGAACAACTGCAAACCTAATGATGTTGATTCTTCCAGTCCCTTAATATGGTGTATCTTTCTGTTAATTTAGGTCATGTTTAATTTCTGTCAGCATTGTTTTGTTGTTTTTAGTATAGAAGTCTTGGGCATCTTTTCTAAGAATTATTCCTTGGCATATATTTTGGCACTACTATAAGTAGAATTTCTCTAAATATAATTTTTAAATATTTTACTGCTAGTATGTAGGAAATAATTGAGCTTTTAGTATTAATCTTGTGTCCTGTTACTTTGCTAAATTCAATTATGAGTTCTGGCAATTGCTTTGTGAATTCTCGGTGATTTCTGCATGAACAGCCATGTTATTTACATATATTATAGGATCAATTTTACTTCTTTTGTTCCAATTTTTCTGCCTTTTCTCCTCCCTCCCCAACTATGTTATTTCAGTGCTAGTACCTCTAGAACAATATTGGATAAGAGTGATACAAGTGGGCATTCTTACCTTATTCCTAATCTTAAAAGGAAGTAATTGTCTTTTACATTAAATATTAGCTGTAGATTTTTTATAGATGCTCTTTATCAGTTTGAGGAAATTCCCTACCATTATTAGTTTGCTAAGAGTTTGTTTTATCGTAAATAGGTACTGAATTTTGTCAAATGCTTTTTTCTGCATCTATGGAAATGATTGTGTGGTTTCTTTTCCTGTAGACTGCTACTATGTTGAATTACATTTGCTCACGTTTTGTAAAGGATTTTTACCATCAATGCTCATGAGGAATATTGGTCTATAATTATCTTTATTATATTGGCTTTGTCAGGTTTTGGTATTAAAGTTATGCTGGCATTCTCAAACAAGTTGAGGGAAGTGCTTTCTCTTCCCCCCATATTTTTGAAAATATTTGCATAATTTTTGTGTTATTTCTTCCTTGAATGTTTGATAGAATTTACCAGTGAAACCACCTGAGCCCTCTTTTTGGAGAAGGTTTTTAGTTTTCAGTCAATTTCTTTCGTAGGTATGTAGTTACTTAGGTTTTCTGTTTCTTTTTATGTCATTTTTGTCATGCATCAGCAGTTGACATCTGGTGGTATTAAAACACAGCAACAACAAACTCTAAAAGGTTCAAAACCTTGTAAAGAGAGAGATTACAAGGATTTTTGGGTAGATTATTGTAACTGAAGTCAGGCAGAAGCTAACTAGGGACTCACTTATTTCATTGCTAATTAGTTTTGTCATTTTTTGAAAAAGTGACATAATCCTTTCATACCTTTTTTTTCTGTAAAGAAATTTTTCTCAAACTTTTGAAAGAAAAAGTATTTTCATGGACCTTCTTTGTGACTAGTGCTGGCTTAAATAATTTTTATTATAATGCTACTTAAATACATGTAAACTTAAAATTTATAGTTCTGATATAGCTATAAATCAAAATATACTTACAAATTCAACTTAAGTCTATCAAACCAGATAAGATCAAATTAACAACCTTAATTTATAGGGAACCAGACTTGAGACAGTGTCTTCCTACTATTACAATACCAATGGCCATGTACTATAAATAAGAGCATGGATTCTAGAGTAAGACTTAAGTTCAAATATTGGCTCTGCCATTTACTTTGTGCAAGTGATTTATTTATTTGTAAAACGAGGATAATTTAACTAACTTAGTCAAATTAGAATTATTGATAATAATTAGGATTCTTGGTGTGACAGGCCCTAACAGTGCTTGGCAAATAAGAATTGTCTAAAAAATATTAGCTTTAGTTGTAAGTATTGTTGTGTTATTGTTCTTCTGAAACCTAATGATTAATTTTGGGTTTAATGGTAGAAAGTCTGATTTGATTATTTAATGTGCTTCTGAGTTTGGCTTTCATAATATACATACTAATACATAGAATGTCTACTTTCCTAAGTTCATAGCTTTGCTAACATGGTATATTATACTTAATCTAAACTCCACCAGCTAGAACTCCGTGAATTTCAGGGTTTTTTGGTTTTTGTTTTTGTAGAAACAGGGTCTTACCATCTTGCCTAGGCTGGTCTCAAACCCCTGGGCTCAAATGATCCTCTGCCTTGGCCTCCCAAAGTGCTGGGATTGATTACAGGCATGAGCCACTGCACCTGGCCTGAATTTCAGTTTTTAATCAGGTGTCACTTGATAACTCTGTAAGTGTCTTATCCAATCATTGCCCATGTCAGATATGGGAAAATGCCACCTGAAGTCATTTTTTAATTCTTGAAAATGTAGAAGCAGCATTGTTTTTCAGCATAGAGGTTATCATTGACTGCTGATGGGAATCAGTAGATTTTAAAAACTTTATTCTCAGAATTTTGAAAATACTTTGGTTGTCTTATTGGTTTCAATTTGTATGAAACTTACAATATATTGAAGTATAGTGATAACTCTTCTTTTGACTCAATGTATTTAATTGCCTTAATATGTCAGCTAATTATGCTCTCAAAACTACTAGTCAACATGGTTGCCAGGTTGAAATATATTAATAGTAATTCTGGAAAAATATTTTCATTTTATGGTACTCAAAGTGTAAGAGCCTCTCCATGAGATTGGCAACGGATTTAAGAATGTAATAAAAGCAACTTAATGTTTACTATCTTTTGATCCTTTTTTTTTTTTTTTTTTGACAGAGTCTCGCTCTGTCGCCCAGGCTGGAGTGCAGTGGCGCGATCTTGGCTCACTGCAAGCTCTGCCTCCCGGGTTCACGTGGTTCTCGTGCCTCAGCCTCCCAAGTAGCTAGGACTACAGGTGCCCGCCACCACATCCAGCTAATTTTTTGTATATTTAGTAGGGGCAGGTTTCACCGTGTTAGCCAGGATAGTCTCAATCTCCTGACCTCATGATCTGCCTGTCTCAGCCTCCCAAAGTGCTGGGATTACAGGCGTGAGCCACACTCCCGGCCTACCTTTTGATTCTTAAAGGTTAGTGAATATTAATAAAATTAAATGTGTAATCTTTAATAAAATTTATAATTTTATCCACTTTGTCTTTTTTTTTCACTTTAGCATTTTACTATTATAGCTATGGGGGCCTTCAGCAAAGGTACTATTGTATAGTAGCTTCTACCTGGTTAATAGATTCTTTAAGAGTTCTGCGTGCCTTTACAATTTGGTGCCTTGATTCTGCCACATTTTTACATTTTTAGACTGTTCCAACATCTTCATTCAAATATTGTGCCATAAATTGCATGCCTGTAGTCCCAGCTACTCAGGAGGCTAAGGCAGGATAATTGCTTGAGCCTGGGTGTTCAAGAACACAGTGAACTGCATTTCAGCCTGGGCAGCAGAGTGAGACCCTGCCTCAAAAAAATATTGTGCTGTAATGTATATGATTTTCTATGAACATGTAGTATTTATTTCAACTCCTTTTCTTTTCTCATTGCCCTACGACACTTAAAAGTAGTATATTACTCCACCGTCACATTATGTTATTTTTATGATGTCAAATCAGGATGCCTTTTGTTTTAAAATTATTAGTGCAAAAGAGAAATGTGTTATTTATATGTGCTAAGATGAATACAGCATGAACAGGTTTTCTAACAAATTGGAAGTTGAGTGATGTCACTTAAGGTGGGCCCTAATGTGAGGCAAAGGGGTGTTGAAATTACATGGCAGTACATGGCTATATGATTATTTAGATGATTAATAATATGCTCGTATTAATTATTTTTTATTACAATAAAAATGAAAAGTGGTAAAAATATTATGACATAGAATTAAGGACCTTCCAAGAATTTATTTTTGGAGTCTAATCTGAGTAACAATTGTACCAGAGTATGGTGCAGAGTAAATGAAGGATTATACTCTAAGGTATCAAAAATCAGGGAGGAATGTATTATTTTGCATGTATTAATTAGTAATTGAGTTCAGCTATATGTAACAAACAATTCCCCAGCTCCATAAGACAGGGTTAAACAAAACAAACAAAAACAAGGGAAAACTCGAACAACAGTGGCTTAAACAAGATCAGGAGTACATCTTTTCCCTTATGAATAATAAGGATCCCTGAAGCAGGCAGTTCAGAGCTGATGTTGTGGCTCAATGGTGTCACCAGAGAATGAAGCTCCTTCTTGATGTTCTCTGCCATTCTTAAGTTCTTCTTTATGTTCCCAGGAGGCCTCCGTAGCTCCGGTCGTCCTATCTTTTTCCACTTGGAAAGAAAGGGAAAGAACTAAGGGGAAAAGGTAAAAACCAGACAAATCTGTGTTTCAAGGGCTTTCCCAAAACCCCACCCAGTGACTTTCATATAGGAGCTGATCATAATCCGGAAAGAAACAACTATGAGCACCATAATCCTGAATAAAAATCCCTAAAGTCTAAAATCCTGAAAATTAATCCTGAAAGATCAAAATCCCGAAAATGCAGTTCTGGAAAAAATGTTAAAGATACTTATTTTACATTTTTAAAAAGGGACTTATTTGAGAAACATAAAAACACAGCAGAACACTTCATAGGTCACTTTATAAAATAAAATAGACAA
Organism: Theropithecus gelada; assembly: GCF_003255815.1. NCBI lineage: Eukaryota > Metazoa > Chordata > Mammalia > Primates > Cercopithecidae > Theropithecus > Theropithecus gelada. Next base: position 28,559,434 of record NC_037683.1, on the reverse strand, counting down.
TATTAGCATACAAATTTTTATAAACAGAAACACGCAGGTATACTAATGACAGTTGCATGGGTCTAACAGTTATGAGCAGATTAACCGTGTTCATGAAGGAATAGCTTTTACAACTGAGGTCGTCTGAAATACTGTGACGGACAACCTAAGTCTTTTGATGAGATCCATCAAAACTGTGATGGGTCACCACTGCTATGCAGTTACCTAAAGAGCTAAGATCTTGAGAAATTTTATTTTTCACAAATGCAGATGTATGAAAGGACATCTCTTCATTTATTAAGGACATTTCAGTGCTTTTATGTACACGCACGATGCTTATACACAAAGTCAACATTGTGGTAATGTACCTTTTTGGAGTCAAATTTGCAAAAAGTACATAAGATAAATTAGAACTCTGTGAGTCTTCCCAATGTTTCTACCTCCAGTTTTGGAAATGATAAGATGAAATACATAGCATAGCACATTGTAAGAGAAATAGTGCTTGACCCAGCATGGTGGCTCAAGCCTGAAATCCCAGCACTTTGGGAGGCTGAGGTAGATCGCTTGAACTCAGGAGTTCAAGACCAGCCTGGGCAACATGGCAAAACCCCATCTCTACAAACAAAAAATTTAATACAAAAATTAGCCAGGCATGGTGGTGCGCACCTGTGGTCCCACCTACTAGGGAGGCTGAGGTGGGAGGGTTACTGGAGCCTGGGGGGCAGAGGTTACAGTGAGCTGTGATCTCACCACTGCACTCCAGCCTGGGCAGCAGAGCAAGACCCTGTCTCAAAAAAAAGAAAAAAAAAATAGGGCTGCGGATTTAAGAGTAGGAAAACTAAAAAAAAAAAAAAATTGACATATGAAAATGTGTGTTACAGGGATATATTATGGCAGTTGCATGGAGGTAGTCTGTAAGAACTGGCTGACTTTCATGATCATTATATTTTGAAGTCTTGCATCTTGACAAATAGCTGCTTTTTTTCTTTTAGGACATGGCTGTCATTGGAGAATACGTTCATGTTCCTTCTACATGTGGTACTGTTCTTTTTGAAATTCTTGTATGATTCCATATACAACAACATGAGCATTGCCTATTAAATTTCCCCGTTTTCTGTGCCATGCTTCTGTTTTGTGGGTAGATGGAAATCCATTCTACATGTACTCCATACACAGACCACAAATTTGGCGGAAGCAATACTGGTGATGGAACAGCAACACCATTGCATTAAGTGTCTTCTTATCCTATTGTGCACATAATTATTTTTGAACTAGTCAGTACTTTGCTGGCTTCTTCAGGCAATATGGCTTTAATTCATTAAAAGCTTCTGGAATGTCATCTGCTGAAAGGAATGCCAGTGCAGGCAAACGAAGCTTTTAACTGAAGTTTGTATTGTTGCCATATCATTGTAGCCAATCCACTCATCTGAATTTCCTGCCAAATGCATTAGGCTGAATGGGAAACACAGACTTATTGGTAACACTTTGAAATTCACTTTTAGAATTCTTTTTTTTTTTTTTGAGACAAGTTTCGCTCTAGTCGCCCAGGCTGGTGTACAGTGGCATGATCTTGGCTCACTGCAACCTCCGCCTCCCAAGTAGCTGGGATCACAGTCGTGTGCCTCCATGCCTGGCTAATTTTGTTTTGTATTTTTAGTAGAAACGAGGTTTCACCACGTTGGCTGTTGGCCGGGCTGGTCTCAAATTCCTGACCTCAAGTGATCCCCCTACTTCGGCCCCTCAAAGTGCTGGGATTGCAGGCGTGAGCCACTGCACCTGGCCCAAATAAGCATTTATTAAGTGCTTTACTTTTTCTTGTCATTAATACATAATTGAGTGGATAAGTTCTAGAATTTTCAGATCTAACAGGGACATGAATTGTGTATAGCTGATAAACAGTGGGAACAATTTTGAAAGTGCAATTTCTTAGCTAAAGTGAAGCATGTACTAGTTCTTGTATGTTAGATTTAGTGGTAAATATAAGAAACCTGTATTCTTTGACAGTCAAATCACTAGTCAAGAATAGTTCACCGTTTAAAGTTTTTTGTTTGTTTAATGCTGAGGAACCTCAGTATCAACAAGTATCTTTGGTTCAGAAGGTCACTGAGCTTGTTGAATTCTTTTTATTCTCTGCTGAAGGGTGTTTTTTGAATGGAAGCATGGTGCTATACGTGAAGGGGCAGAAGTCTTACACTATTGAATAATTTGGCCAGGAGATTTCTTGTACTTTTGGCCTGTGTTTTCACTTCTGTGATCTTTGAAACACTTGCTGCACTTGTATTTGGAGAGTGGTTGTGGTCTACAAATTTTGTAAGTATATACTATCCATCTGAAAGTGCTTATTGCTTGGCTGCTGCAGTTAAGCAATTTTCTGCTTGTGCAGCACCAATAATAATTAGCATTTAAACTTTTATCTTTCACCATTTAGTAACCTTGTATATTTAACTTATCACAGCCCTTTTGCAAGGGAACATTTTGTAGTCTCTTCTGTTGTGTTGTAAGGAATTCAGTAAGAAGGAATGATACTTGGCTTTGCCAGTACCAAATCTGTATTAGTCAAGATTCTCCAGAGAGACAGAACTAATAGAATATGCATATATACGTGAGAGGGGATTTATTAGGGGAACTGGCTCATGTGATTATGTAGCTGAAAAGTCTTACAACAGGCTGTCTGCTAGCTGGAGACCCTGGGATGCTGGTATAGTGGTTCAGTCCAAATCCAAAGGCCTCAGAACCAGGGAAGCTGATGATGTGACTCTCAGCCTGAGGCTGAAAGGCCGGGACCTGGGAACTGCTGGCATAAGTCCCAGAGTCCAAAGGCTGGAGGCCTCTAGTTCTGATGTCCAAGGCAGCGAAAGAGAAGCCTGTGCTAGCTCTGAGAGAGAGAACAATTCACCTTCTGTATTTGTTCTCTCTGGGGCCCCAGCTGATTAGATGGTGCCCGCCAACATTCAGGCGAGATCTTCACATAATCCACTCAGACTCACTAATCTCTCCTGGAAACACCCTTACAGACACACACCCAAATAATGCTTTACTAGGTCTCTAAGTCTTCCTTAATCCACTCAAATTGACACCTAAATTTAAGTCCACAAGTTCACCCCATGTCAGTTTATCACTCATATGCATTTCCTTAAACCATACTTAATTTCCAAATAAAGACAATAACAAGGTAATCGTTCCACCTAACATGATGTAGCTATCATATGATTGTGATTTTGGGGATGTTAGACTTTAGGGATTTTGATCTTTCGGGATTTCAACATTTGGAACTATGGCATTCAGAATTTTGTCTTTCAGGATTATGATCCAAATCCCTTCCATTTACGTGTCCTTGACCATGACTCTGCCATGGAGCCATCGTTGCTCCAGGGGAAGCTGGGAAAAATACTTAAGTGAGCACACTGCTGCCTCAACAAATTTGGACTCTCTGTGAGGACTAAGCGAGAACAGACACTGGGTAGGCAAATTAGCAGTCTCTGCCACACCAATTAAATATTAATAGCTATGTTAAGTTCAAAACAGACTGGGGTGCAGTAACTCATGCCTGTAATCCCTGAGCTTTGGGAGGCTGAGACAGGAGAATTGCTTGAGCCCAGTTCAAGACCAGCTTGGGCTACCTAGGGACACCCCTGTCCCTGCAAAAAAAAATAAATAAATAAAAAGTTCAGAACAAACCAGTCTATGTCCTTTTCTTTTTTACATTTCTACTTTAACCAAAGTTATATGAAAGAAACATAAATAAGTCTAAATTTCTAGAGTATGAAGGAAACGTAAGATCATGTAGTCATGGCATTTTAGGCTTAGAGATTATTAGTGCCTTGTCTGAGACCACAGGGAGCAGTTCCAGGCTTGGGATTTCACGTTCCTGACTCCCATGCCAGTCACGGTTCTTTCCATTTACTTGGCTGCTTCATGAACTCTGGGTGCTCATCTGTCACTCTTCTGCATATACAAGGTGGCTGGGTTTTGGTTACACTATCTGGGAGAAAATCGTCTAATCCCTTGAATGATTACAATAAAAGTGATCCGAGGAAAATTTATGTGTCTTACTTGAGAGTCTTATACGTTCACTTTGTAAGTGTTGATGGTGCTGGCAGTATGTAAACATTCATTCATTCTTCATTCGTTTATTCGACAACCACTGCATACTAGACAATAGGTTATAATGTCCCAAGAACCTTATGAATTTCCATATCCCCAAGTAGGTCCTCACTGAGTGAATAATTAAGTCATAGTTTCTGCCTTCAGGAAATTATTAGGTCTGAGAGACAGACAAGCAAATCAATGATAATAGTACAGCAAAGGCAAATCCCTTGAGATGATACAGGCATGGGTGAAGGGAAGCTAAATAAATCTCTGATGCAGAAAGGGGGTCTGGAAAGATGCCAGTAGGAGGTAGCCCCAGGTTCAGTTTTGAAGGGGCTGGCCAGGTGAGGAAAGAGAAGGGCAGCGTATCAAGCAGAAGAATGAGTTTCTCACCAGTAGGGAGTTTAGAGAAGAGGGTACCACAAGAAGCATGGGAAGAGGACATGGTCATAGGAAATGAGGCTTGAGAGGTGGCCATGGCCACATCAACAGAGACCTTAATAGTATGTTAAAGGATTTGAACCTACCTAACCTCCCTGACAGGGTGCCATGCAGTCAGGTCGGAATGGCTCAGGTGTCTGTCCACTTTGGTGTAACCACCTGACATTGTGGTTAGACCGTGGTGCCTGAGTGCAGAGCACCAGCGAGTCACCTCTTGTCACCCACAGCTGCAGATAGCCAGGGCCAATAAAATCACACATAAAGATTCCTGTGCCTCCCTGCCCAGTGCTCCCAGGACCTACCTCTTGGCAGAGCCTTACTAACCTTTCTAGCCCCTTGCGGACTCCACATGTCACCTTTCACTTTCCTACCCATCATGTTGTCCTCACTCTTCAGGGATTCCTAACAAGGGCTTCTTTTTGTCTCCTGCCTAATAAGGAATGATTTGCTTCTATTTGATGGTTGGTTATGCTTGGCTTTATGGGACCCTCAGATGGTGGAAAACACCAGACATACTTTGTAACCTCTAATGGTGGGATGAAAGGCAATATTTCAGGAATTGCAGACAGCCAGGAGACAGGAAGCCTGATCCTAAGAGTGGTTAGAGCAGGGCCTCCCGCTTCCCCATCCTTGCTTCTTCGGTCTACAGCCTGCCCCTCCAGCAGGTCTTCTCCCGGTCTGTTCTCCCTTCTCTGCTGAATACTTTTCTTTCCCATTTCTCAAATCGAGCTCCTGATCCTCTCCTTGGACTCCTAGTTGCATTGTCGTCTGGTGCCCAGCAGAGAACTGGCGTCCTTTCTCTGACCTCCATCCTAAGATGGATCCAAACCTCCTTTGTTGGCTCTGCCTCTAGTAGCGAAGTTTCTGACGTCAAAGGGTGTCATTGGAGCTGCATCCTCTTGGTTAATGCAAGTAATAGACACAATTTTATTATTGAGGGACCATCTGAACCTCTCTGTCGGTGACTCTGGAATTAAAATGTACCATGGAAAAGCTCATCTCTTTATTACTTGTTTCTTTTTCTTTCTCTCCTTCCCCCCCCCCCCCCGCTTAGGCAGGAATTATTACAACAATAAAGAAAACTAACAAAATTTTTCTCCAAATCCCACAACCATAAGTCATCAGCTGTTTTTACTTTTCCTGGTATTCTCTTCCAGTCCCTGCTCATCTACAGCGACATTAACTAAATTCAGTTTTGAAGTGCATTTCTTTTTTATGCCAAATGATCATATTTGGAACAGACTGAAGTAATCGAGCTATAGGAATACCTTGGGTAATAATGGCTTCTTCTTTTGATTATTTCCCTTTAGGAGTGACACTGCTGATCCTGTAACATGGAGGATTGTCTTCATACCTCATCTGAGAATCTGTCCAAATTGGTCAGCTGGGCCCACAGCCATGGGACTATTTGCAGCCTCATTCCAAACCTGAAACACTTGCTTTCTGAAGGTTCCCATGGGAACTTGACAGCAATGTGGGGCTGTAGTGCTGGCCATGCTTATCACTGGCCGCTAACAGCTACTTGCAGAGCTGGGTCCCAAGAGAGGGTCTGTTTCCAGGATAACAGAAGTTTTAACTCTGATAGTCCCAGTATAATCGGGGTACCCTCTGAGACACAGACTAGCCCTGTTGAAAGGTACCCTGGGAGACCAGTGAAAGCAAAGCTAGACTGTAACCGGACCAGAGACTCTTGTGACTTCTCCTATTGTAGTGAGCCCTCTGAACTGGATGAAACTGTTGAAGAATATGAAGATGAGAACACCCTGTTTGACATGGTTTGTGAGTCTTCTGTTACAGATGAGGATAGTGACTTTGAACCCCAAACCCAAAGGCCTCAAAGCGTTGCTCGCAAAAGACCTGGGGTAGTCCCATCTTCCCTCCATTCAAGCTCCCAGGCGCAGATGGTTGACGAATGCAGCAATGATGTCATCATCAAGAAAATCAAACAAGAAATCCCTGAAGATTATTACATTGTGGCAAATGCAGAACTGACAGGAGGAGTGGATGGACCAGCCCTGTCCTTGACACAGATGGCAAAACCCAAGCCTCAGACTCACGCTGGTCCCTCCTGTGTAGGGTCTGCTAAACTGATTCCCCATGTCACATCCGCCATCAGCACGGAGCTAGACCCACACGGTATGTCTGCATCCCCCTCTGTGATCTCCAGACCAGTTGTCCAGAAGACTGCTAGGGTATCTCTGGCTTCACCAAACAGAGGCCCCCCTGGTACCCATGGCACCAACCAACAGGTGGCCATGCAAATGCCTGTGAGCACATCCCATCCTAACAAACAGATCAGTATCCCCTTGTCTGCCCTGCAGCTGCCTGGACAGGATGAACAAGTTGCCTCTGAAGAGTTTCTGTCCCATCTGCCCAGCCAGGTCTCCTCCTGTGAGGTAGCCCTTTCTCCCTCAGTTAACACAGAGCCAGAAGTGAGCTCCAGTCAGCAGCAGCCCCCAGTCGCTCCAGCCATAACCACTGAGGCCACAGCACAGTGCATACCAGGTATGGCATATGAGGCGACAGCGAGTCCCTCATCCACGCACGCCAGAATTCTGCGCCGTCAGCACTTCTAAAACCATTCACTCCAGTTTGCTAGAATTCAGTCCTTTGTTAGTCATGGAAAGATAGAAACAATGACTGTTATGTCCAGGTGATACTATAAAGGAAATTCATAAGAATTAAGGCCATAACCAGTTGACGTACCTTAGGGCTGAGAGGACAGCTGTAAGATTGTTCTGTTGATATTGTAGCGTTAGATTTAAGGTTGATACCTGTCAGCTGAATTTTTATATAGTAAAGTTATTTTTGAAAGTTTTAAAAATATGTTTTTCTATCGGTAGCAAGGTGTTTAGTTGTTGTTTGAAGCCAAAATGATGTTGAGTAGGGCATATCTTGACAATAGACCTAATGCTTTTCCATTATTATTTATTTGACTGAGCCAACTTGACATTGCTATTCATTTTAGTTGGTGTGGTAGTTAATAAGTTTTTTAAAAAGCAATAGATATTTCTAAAAGAGGTATTTGATCTTTTCTCTTAAAATTTAAAAGAATACGGAAACTTGGATTTCTGGAATCTGTGAGCCTAACTGGAATGGATTGAGAGGAGAGTGAAATAATTGTACGAGGCCCCCGCACCTGTAATTCTAACGTTCTAATATTCTTTAATTCTGACATTCAATATTTATTTAATCTGGGCCATTAGTATATAAAGGGGTTGGGTCTCATGCTTTTGGCTTCGTGACTCAAATCTAGTAGGTTAGAATAGAAACGTGGACAAGGACAAACAAATGTGCAGAAATCTGTGGCATGTTTTAGTTTATTTCAGCCCTTCTCAAAAACGTCGTGTATTTTGGGAAATGCTTCCTAGAAGCCTGAGGCACCTGTGCCTTTATCCTGAAACTTCCTTGGATTAAGTTGCTTTACAAACTTTTTTTCCAGTTTTAGTATCAACCTTAGGATTCCCAAAGAAGACCTTCGGTTTATGATTTTTGTGAAGACATAGTCGTGGTGTTATTAAGAAGATATTCACTGAAAATATTTCTCTCCTGATTGAAGATCATGCTTTTCAGTTTATTCACTTTTCTCTTTTTTAAATAATAGTTTTATTGAGATACCATTCACATATCATAAAATTCACTCTTTTAAAGTGTACAGTTCAATGGGTTTTGGCGTATTCATAGCATTGTTACAACCGTCACCATTATCTAATTTCAGAATATTTTCATCACCCCAAAAAGAAACCCCATACCCTTTAACAGTCACTTTTTCCCTCCTCCTAGTTCCTGGCAACCACTAATCTACTTTCTGTCTATGGATTTTCCTCTTCTATATGTTTCATATACATGGAATCATGTATTATGTGGTCTTTTGTGACCGCCCTCTTACGCTTAGCCTAATGTTTTCAAGGTTAATCCATGTTGTAGCATTTCTTTCCTTTTTATTGCCAAATAATATTTTATTGTATGACTATACCATATTTTATTTTTCCTTTCATCAGTTGATGGACATTTGGGTTGTGTTCATACTTTGGCTGTTATGAATAATGCTGCTGTGAACATTTGTGAACAGGTTTTTGTGTGAGTGTGTATATTTATCTTGCTTGGGTAACTACCTAGGAGTGGAATTGCTGGGTCCTGTGGTAACTTTATATTTAACTTTTTGAGGAGCTGCCAAAGTGTTTTCCCAAGCAGCTCCATCATTGTACAGCCTCACTAGTAATCTATAAAGGTTCTTATTGCTCCACATTGTCACCAACACTTGTTATTTTTCATGTTTAAAAAAATAATAAATATCCTATTGGGTGTGTGAAGTAGTATCTTATTGGGGTTTTGATTTGCATTACCCTAATGACTAATGGTATTGAAATTTTTTTTCATGTGCTTGTTGGCCATTTGTATATTTTCTTTTGAGAAATATCTACTCAAATCTTTTGCCTATTTTAAAATTGCCTTCCTATTGGTGAGTTTTTGGAGTTCTTTATGTATTCCGAATATGAGATCCTTATCAGGTGTATAATTTGCAAATATTTTCTCCCATCCCATGGATAAGTCCTTTTCTTTCTTTTAAAAAATATTTTAATGAATTATACTTTGATCATTGAATAGCAGTGTGGTCCTTGGCTAATCTCATCATGAGAGAAAATGTTATCCTTATTAGGCTGGTGAAAGTCTTTGTTCCAGGAAATCTGATTCTTAATATATGTAGGATATAAGTAGTACCTTTTCACTTAAATTGTTATGAACCTGGTTCTAGTTTATTTATTTGTTTGAACTCTCCTGCCTTTTTAAAAATTATTATTTTAATAGGGTGGAATTCAGAAATGTATTTTGCCAAGTGATCCAGTGTACCCAGTTTGGTGAGAGTATTAGTTGTGTTGCACACCTTTTCAGTAACTCATTCCTGCAAAGCAAGATGCAAGACTTTTCTGCATCTGCCTCATGGATAGTAAATGAGGCCCTGAGGCGCTTTGCTAAACCATATATGAATATATTACTGTCTCATTATTTTGGGAAAGAAATTCAGCCTATTTGAAAAAAATACTAATCCATTTATTATTGCGTATATTACATTCTCTTAGGTTTTTTTCTTCCCTCATGGAAATTGCACTTCTTATATTAGCTATAAAAAGCAGGCATGCCCAAGGAGAGCATGTAATATGTACAGTCATAAATTGTGATTTGGCTTTACTCTCAGAGGAGGATTAGTTTGGCTTGGAGGTGAACCTTTAAGAAAAACAGTATGAAGACTAGTTATGACGATTTTCCAAGGATGGTCCTCATGTTTTGATCCATTGTTCTGAGGAAGGATATCCTATTGCTAAGATGTCATTAACTTTGAAGAAATACTATTTGAACTGGAAACAGCAGTGGGACAAATAAAACTCAGACTCACATTTTTCTTTTGAGTGAACTGTATAAAGTTAACATAAAATTTACTTTTTACTCTAGTACCTAATTAGATTCTGTGTTCTAAAGTTTTATTTATGTATTTGTGTTTGCGTGTTTATTTATAGTAGGTAATCTTCTTTCTAACATAGATTTTTAAAAATTTAGAATCTAGCATACCCAGATTCATGTGAATGACTTTGTTACAAATGGACCTTACATCGTTAATATGTAAAGCGTACTTGGGACTAAGCAAAGAAGACAGGTTCTGAAAGCTAAGTCAGGCTCTTTTAAAATGGTTGCTCTGTACTGGGTCTTTATCAGATCATTGCAGAAATACTGCATATCTTTAGATAACATTTTTAAAATAAATAATTTGACAAATCACTATTGAGTCAGCCAGAAACAAAGAGAAATTGTTCCATTTTGTTTGGTTTTACTGTTGCCATTTAAATTTGATTCCCATAGTGGAAAATCATCCCTACTTCTGTTCAGAGGTGAACTCATAAAATTATAAAATGTTAATCAAGGTATAGATAAAATCATTAATTTTCATGTCAATCCTGCCATACTGCTCAATCCAAATCTTAGCAAACAATGAGTAAAGAGGGCATCTATTATTAGAAGAATTATTGACTACCTACTAGTAGCTTGGATTCCATTAATTTTTGAGGTTTTATGTAAATTTGGGGCATTTGTCATAATGACATTTAAATCTTGATTGCATCATGAGTTAGGGTTTTATGTGTATATTATATTTCTTCAATATACTCACATACACATAGCTTCTTTTATGATTTTGTGCAAGGATCCCTTTTATTAATCAACTCTTTTCCCAGAAGTTCTGTGGTATAAGCAATCAATTTTTGCATATCAAATTTGTATGTATATATATTTTTTCTTTTAAAAAATATATATTTATCTTTTTCTGATAGCTTCATATGGATTCTGCATATATTAAAAATAGTAACTCATAATCTGTCATGTATATTGGAAATACATTTCCCAAGTAACTCAGTCTCTCATGTGTATTGGAACTGCATTTTCCATTTTACCATTAGCTTTTAATTTTGTTGATGACCTTTTTTGAGGTATGAATTTTCTTAATTTTTATGAAGGCGATTATTTCAGCATCTATCAGTCAATCAATCTTTTCTGTCTTTGGTATTTTGCTTAGGAAGTCCTTTCCATACATTGGGATCACATAAATATTTCTCTGTGTTTCCCTCTTGTTCTTTTATGGTTTTCTTTCCCTCTCCTCTCCTCTTCCTTTCTTTTTTTAACATTTGACTTTACAATTAGAATACGTTTTGGGGTAGAACCTCATGTTACTATTTTTGCAGATAGATGTCTCAGCTTCATTTGTTGAATAATTCTCATTCTTCACTGAATTGATTCATATACCACATTTTTGTTTATTATTGGGTCTCTTTATTTTCAGTTCTGTTTTTATTGATCTCTTTATTTTTTTCTTCTAATTTTTACTGTTTGAGTATTTATTTGTATAAATTCATGGTGATTTTATACAAAAAATGCATTCAGAAAGAGAAATGTAGTCTAAATCATTTAATATGCTTTTTGAAAAATTACTCATGTAAAATTGAGTTCAGTGAGCTTTTAAAAATTGATTAAGGTATATATTACTGCCAGTTATTTGGTCTGTGTTGACACAATAGATAATGGTTTCTCTTGTCAGAAGCAGAAAATCTGAGTTAAGATCAGTTAAAGGAGAGAATTAACTGCCTTATAGCCCAAGGACAGATTTTCAAACCAACTTTCACCCGGGCTCAGACAGTATCAAATTTCCCTCTTGCCATTTGCCACCTTGCCTTCCTCCATATTAGATTCACCCATTATACCTGATCCCTGCATGGATCCAAGATGGTTGTGCTGCTGGTTTCTTGTCCAGCAGTAGACAGAACCTGTGTCACAGCATTCCCAGTCACCGCTAAACGACTCACAGGGGGATCAGGCCCCCACCCTGGAAATGGTATTAAGACCAAGCCTACACAAACTGCATAGCTGAGTGTGGGCGAGGGGTGGAAGTATTCTTCCAAGAACATTCTAGGTATTATTCTTGAGAGGGGCAGTAAACCAGAGATTCCTACTACTGTTTATGGGAGGTTTGTTTTGTTTTCTTTTGAGCATTTAGTTTTTTTTTATGTGGGCAGATAGGAAGAGTTGTTACGTGTTTTATTTAAAGGCAGCGAATATTGGAAAAGTGTTCTAAGTGTGGAAATGTGTATAAATATGTGTGCTTGTGTATACATACACATGTATATATATACATGGACACATACTTTATGTATTTCTTTATTCCGTGAGAAATATATGCCTGTTCTTAAAAGAAGAAACAAGACTAACTGGGCACAGTGGCTCACGCCTGTAATCCCAACACTTTGGGAGGCCAAGGCGGGCAGATCACCTGAGGTCAGGAGTTCGAGACCAGCCTGGCCAACATGGTGAAATCCCATGTCTTCTAATTTCTGTGCGTACATAGTAGGTGTATATATTTATGGGGTACATGAGATGTTTTGATACAGGCATGCAATGTGTAATAATCACATCACGGAGAAGGGGGTATTCAGCCCCTCAAGCATTTAGCCTTTGTTACAGACCATCCGACTCCTCTAGTCATTTAAAAATGTACAATTAAGTTATTATTGACTACAGTCACCTGTTGTGCTATCCCAACTCTTTACTACTCAAGTAATGAGCAAAAAATGTGACAGTGTAACTGCCACACCTTTCCTTTCCTAAGCCTGATACTGTCAGGGAAGAGTTGAGTCTGGTCTGATTTCAGACGTGACCAAGGAAACAAGGCTTCCAGTGAGTCCCTTCACCTCACCTTGGTGGTGTTCTTGGGTGGCTGCACGTTCTCTGAGATCTCAGCTCGCCAGTTCCTAACAGGATTGTGGCAGAGGATAAATGGGATAACTAGAGTTGAAAGGTATCAGGCCTGTGAGCAGGGTTCAGTGTTCCTTCCCCTCCCTTTTAGTGTACGATTTCCTACATGTGGGGAAGATTCCCCCCAAAGATCACTTCCAAGGTTTGCTTCCTGGATGAGTGAGGGAAATAAGGTTCCAGACTTTCCTGTTAATCTCCGCTCCTGCTCCCCGAGCTGGCCCTGGGCACTGAGGACTTGGGGGAGGCCGGGCAGACGCGGCATTTTTGGTCTTTCCTCGTGGCCTCCTGAAACTCTGCGTTTCTAATGTGCTCCCAGGTAGTGCTGGTGGTGATGCTGGTCCACGGATCATATTTTAGTAGACACATGGGTGTAACTACATGAAACTAGAATGTACTTCTCACAGAGTATTGAGCACGATCTAATGATGGTGATGAAAATAAAAATAATAAAGGTGGCTATTATCCATTTATTGAATGTTTATCGTATGTCAGGTACTCTCTTTAGTGCTTTGCCTACATTTTTGCATTTGGTCCTCACAATAACCCTGACAGGCAGACATTATCATTACTTTACAAATGAAGGAACTGAGTTTCAGAGAAGTGAAATGACTTAACTAAGGTCTCAAGGCCAGAGTAGGGAATCAACTCAAATACATCTGATTCTATTCATCTCTGAGAGATCTGAGAAAAAAATAAAATAAACACATCAGACTCTAAGCTCCGGGTGGTCAGGCTCCACTCTCCAAGTGGCCAGGGGACCAAGAGAAAGCAGAGAGAGCAGAATATGAATGGCAGTAAGAGTGATTTGTTCTCACCTGCTGAATGATTCAGCAGCTCAGGGGAACCTAGACATCTCTGAAGACCTAAGCCATGTCTCAGGACGCTTTCAGATCTTACTCACCATCCACACGTGAGATCTAGAGGACAAAGGACTGTAATAGGCAAGTGACAACTCAGCCCTCTAATCTTTTAGAAGATCAGATCGAGTGGCATAGTCCAAAGAACAGCTCTTATTTCAACTAAAGGGAGGAGAAACAGTGATAGCCCTGAAAAAGCTAACTAACAAACAAAAAACGAATCTATAACCAAAGATGACAGCTTCTGTTCAGCACCCACTAGTTCTGTGGAATGAGCTTCTATGCTTCCTATGAAGGGTGGAGGGAAGGATTCAGTGGCATGGGACATAGCTGTCACTGAAGCAGCACATATAGTATTCTCTGGCATTGGCAGGTGCATGTTACATGTTTATTGAATGAATCTCTCCAAAAAAAAAAAAAAAAGAAATGCAGAATCTCAGGCTCCATCCCAGACCCACAAAACCATCATCTGTGTTTAAAAAGATCTCCAGGTGACTTTGTATATGCATTAGAGCTTAAGAAGCAGTGATCTAGGAAATTCAGGATTACAGGCTACATTGTCATTTCATCTGGCCACCCAGTAACATTGAGCACTCTTCCTGTCTGTTGAGCACTCTTCCTGTCTATGTGAGAGAATTCCCTCCTTTGTGCATCTGTACCTCCCCATAGGAGATGCCAGAAACTTGCTTTCCAGGTTTACATTTCAGCAAGGGCAGTCCTGTGACCTTAGGCTTTGCCAGTCAAATACATCCACATCAGACTGGGGGAGCTCGGGGATGCAAATTAAAACAACAAGGTACTATCTTACTCCCATCAGAAAGGCAAAAAAAAAAAACAAACAAAACAAAAACCACTTAACTATCCCAAGTGTTATTGAAGGTATGAGAAAATGGGGACATGCTGGTGGAAATACAAATTGGTACAACTACTTTGGAGAGCAATTTACAATATCTAATAAAATTTAAAGTGTGCGTATCATACAACCTTGGAATTCAATTTTTAAATGCCTTAGACTTTCTCATAGTATATAAAAGGAGATATGTATGGGGTCTACAGTGCGACTTCTTGATAACAGGAGAAAAAAAAATCAGTTAACAACCTTAGTGTCTATCAGTAGAGAAATAGATAAATACATTGTGATATATTTTTCAGTGGACTAGACGAATCAGCCAGATGTACACTTATTAATGTAGATAAATCTTGGAAGACAAAGTTGCAGAATATTGTTATATATTAGAATAACACCATACCTGTTTAAAGCACATGAACATTACGATGTAGTGTGTGTTGCACATACACACACACTTAAACATGGACTGGAAGGAGACACTCCAGATATACAGTAGTGGTTTTCTTTGAGGAAGGGATGATGGAAACAGGTACATGGGAAACTTGAACTGTATCTATAATTTTTTAAAATATGTATGTAACATATATAGTGAAATATGAACATTTATTAAATCTGAGTGGTGGGTACTCTGGGAGGCTAAGGTGGGAGGATCACTTGAGCCCAGGAGTTCAAGGCTGCAGTGAGCTATGATTGTGTCATTGCACACCAGCCTAAGCAACAGCAAGACCCAGTCTCTTAAAAAAAAAAAAAAAAAAATTCTGAGTGATGGGAACATGAGTTTATGTTAACAGGAGGCAACCTTAGCACAGTGCTTCAGGGGTGAACTTTTTTTTTTTTTCACACGACAACCTGGATTCGTATCCCAGCCCTGCTCCCTTCTTTTCTGGGTTACTTTAGCAAGTTACTTAACCTTTCTGTGGCTTAGTTTTCTCATCTGTAAGATAAAGATAATAAAGCAATCCTATAGGGTTGATATATATATAGATTAAGTTGAGCTATACAAAGCCCTCTGGTTCATGGTAAACATACTCTAGCTGGTATTCCATATACTTTTTGAATGTTTAAAAATGTGATTACTGGCCGGGCGCGGTGGCTTAAGCCTGTAATCCCAGCACTTTGGGAGGCCGAGACGGGTGGATCACGAGGTCAGGAGATCGAGACCATCCTGGCTAACACGGTGAAACCCCGTCTCCACTAAAAAATACAAAAAACTAGCCGGGCGAGGTGGCGGGCGCCTGTAGTCCCAGCTACTCGTGAGGCTGAGGCAGGAGAATGTCGTGAACCTGGGAGGCGGAGCTTGCAGTGAGCTGAGATCCGGCCACTGCACTCCAGCCTGGGCGACAGAGCGAGACTCCGTCTCAAAAAAAAAAAAAAAAGTGATTACTTTTAAAAATAGATCATGAAGCATAAATAAAATTGTGGAATATTTACGAAGGCATTGTAACATTATTGCTATTACTGAATATGGAATATTTTTGTTAGAAAGCAAACGTTACTACCACTGTCTTCTAGTGTATTTGTTTATGGACAAGGAATTTGAGAATTATCCTCACAAATTTTAACACTTTGGGTTTTCTCCTTACGATTGTGATGAGATGCTGTCATGGGAAAGTTTTTTTAAAGCTCTTCTGTTGGAATAAATAGAAAACACAAAAATGTCTATTATCTATGCAGTACTTTTATTCCAGGATCAACATTGCCTGAGTTCCACAAAGTGAGAGGTGGTTTCCTTTATTTTACTGATGGAAATGACACACAAAGAAGGTAGATGGTTTGAAGTTATGCCGGGTGAGAGGGAACCTGGCCCCCTCCTTGTGAACTGAGAGGGACAGGGTTGGTGACCTGCACCGTGCTCCCTGCCCTTGCCTTTGCCTGCGTTGCTACGGGAGTAGTCTAAAGTGCTGACTGCTTCCCCTTCCTCTCCTTTGGTGTCACATCATGCTGATCACTTATCCAAAGTCGAGACCGCTAGGTTATATCCTAAAGAGGTCATTTATTTTTAAAATGAGAATCAAAAAGGACCTAGAGTTTAACAGAAGGATTGACTGTTTCAGGAGCAGAGAGACATGTCCCTTAGTCTTTTTTCTATTAAGTATCTGCACAAGTCACTTGCACTTCAGTTTATCAAACCTGTTTTCAGGATCAAAGACTGGTGGAGATAAAAAGAAGAATATTAAATTTCCTGCCTCGAGGATATCATTGTTTATAAAGGAGGCAGACAAACCAACAACTTCAAGTGTATAAGAAGGAGGTGTATAAAATATAGCTGAAGATACATGAAGAGTAGTTAACTCAGCCTCAGGGAATACATGGAAGGGTATTTCAGGTAGAAGGAATAATGTGAGCAAAGATGGTAGAGCAGCAAGGAGTTGACTGTAGCTTGAGAATATATCTCAGTGGAGCCGGGAGAGTTGCTGCTGGAAAGATGGGCTGGAAAGCCACCTGTGAAAGGCTCTGCATATGATGTCACTGTGTCCTCCGTGGAACTCAGGGGGACACAGTTCGTTATCTTAGTATTGGGGAAGTAGGGGCTGGGACAGGAGGGCTGTTTTATAGGGTGACAGTAATCCAGGTGGGAAATGGCAGTAAGTACTCACATGAGATAACAGTGAAGGCATTGGAGAGCAGGAGACAGGTAGGTGTTTTAGGAGTTAAAAATACAGAACTTGGTGATCTGTGAGTGTTTTGCCTCTTAGAGTCTCTGTTGTCACCCACATATTCCCTGTCCAAAGGCACAACACTATTTTAAGTAATACCAAAAGGTCTTCAGGGCACAAAGATCTGCAGTGAAGTCATAGTGTTAAATCCTCTATATGTAGGATAAAGCAGTTTGAAGAGTTCCGAAGCATATAATGATCATCCATTCATCCAACAAATACCCATTGGAAGCCCACAAAGTGCCAAGTTCAGGTTAGGTACTTTGGATACAGCAACAAACAGAGAAAAAACATGGTTCCTGTTCTCATGCTGCCTACATTCTAATGAAAGAAAGACATCTCAAACATCCCTAGTTTGAAAACAAAACAAAACAAAACTTTTAAATATTTCCAGAACCGAGATGCTGTTAATCAAATTGTAAATGATTTTGTAAGACTAAATTGGTTGCCTTTAGATAACACATTCATCAAGGATGATGTATGAATAACAGTGGTTAAATGAACAATTAAGCCACTGTGATAAATGAGAGGCAAGTCTTTCTTAGGTAGAAATTAAAAGTGTAGAGGCTAACCCATCCCATGTCATAATTTATTTGAAACACTTTCTACTCAGCTAAAAATAACAAGCCTAGCTGTATTAAAATTGTAATATTGCTTATTTTTGTGGACTAGTGACCTTCTTTAAGAACTAAATGTATATGTGTTTACTAGTATCTGAAAGGCAAAAGTAGAAAAGCAAATTGCTCTGTGTTGCACAAATGCATAATTTTCTGAGAAATTATGTTTCAGTAGCTTTTTAAAATGCTTGCAAATCCTATTTTAGTATCATTTATATTGGTATTTCACACACACACACACACACACACACACACACACACAAAATCTTCCCAATTGGCTTTTTATTTCTTCAAGGGCATTTTCATATTATACCAATGAAATAAAAACTATGTTATTGAGATGTATTTAAAGTTTGCCTATGTGTGATTGAGACTTCCAAATATGCGAAGTATACCCAAATGCAGCAAACCAGCAAATAGCTATAAACGTCAGAATATAATTTCCTTTCAATGAATTGGATTTGACTAAGACTGTGAGGATGCCAGGAACCACTTCAGAACTGAAGAGGTGTTGACCTTTCTAGCTTGGTATCCATTCCTTGAGGTCTGAAAAGATGAAATAATGTACAACCTCAGGGCAAACAAGTCAGTGTCAGGGCAGTGAGGCCTTAGCTCCAGCATCCCATGAATGCAAACGTTATTCCCGTGTCTGTTTTCATTAGCAAAGCAGCAGCCCCCTTCTCCCCACAGGTAGAGCTGCCTGACCATCTTGGGTCTTAGCAGGAGTGGGCAGAATGCAGGTTATCCACTTCATTTTAGGTCCAGCAAGAGCTTCTCTTTCAATATAGATCATATTTATGTAACTAATGGCTTGTATCCCCAAAAGAGTATATTGGAACCAGAAGTATTTTTATTTTATTATTATTATTTTTTTGAGACCGTCTCACTGTGTCGCCCAGACTGGAATGCAGTGGCGTGATCTCGACTCACTGCAACCCCCGCCTCCCAGGTTCAAGCAATTCTCACACCTCAGCGTGCTAAGTAGCTGGAATTACAGGCGTGCGCCACAATGTCTGACTAATTTTTGTCTTTTTAGTGGAGACGGGGTTTCACCATGTTGGCCAGTCTGGTCTCGAACTCCTGACCTCAAGTGATCCACCCGCTTTGGCCCCCCAAAGTGCTGGGATTACAGGCATGAGCCACCGCACCTGGCCCAGAAGTATTTTTAGAGCATGGCAAAAATGAAAAAATATGCTTTATGGCTTCAAGGCTATTTTAAGCTTTACTTTAGGTAAGAACAGTGATCAGATTTATAATCAAGTAAATCTTATATAATGATTGATGCACCTTAGTTGGCTTATTGACTGTTATGATACACATATCAGTCTGCTTTTTTAGTACTGCCTTAAAATCGATAGGATTGCTTTCTTAGACCCAAAGAAATCATTTTCATTGCCTTTTTCAATTTTCTTTATTTTTATCATGGTAATACATATATATGGCAATCAATAAAATAATATTCCTGAATAGTAACAATGTCCCACCTTAGTTTTCATCCCAATGCCAGCTCTTCAAAGGAAACTTGTTTTCGATTCCTCCAAAAATCTGAACAAATGCATATACCTCTGTTTCTTGATTTATTAACTGAATAAAATATCTGTAGACTCTTTGTAATGAAAGATGAGGATTTAACTGATTTTCGTTAACTTTCCAATTTGATTGTTGGGTTATTAAAAAACATAAGTAAGCAATAGAAGAAGTTAAAATAATGAAAGAGGAAATAAATATATTTTCTCCACCTAAGGATGAGGATATTAGGGGTATCAGTGTCCCAGTTCTTTCCACTGTTCTCTCCTCCCTGCTCCTGCTTCTCACAATCTTCTTATCATCACAAGTTTGTTAATATTTTTACTCTCTGTAACTAAGCCTTTTCTGCTTTATCCATAGGTTGATTCTAAATATTCAGAACCAGTAACACCTTTTATGCTATTTTCACACACACTGTAAATATTGTTCCTAGCTATTCATATTCTAAGATTGCATTTCTTTTCATCCCGATGAATTTCACAAGCTCTGGTGCACTCAGAGAGGAATGTTTCTAAGGGTTGTTGGGCGGATAAATGACTTAATCCATGTAAAGGGCTTAGAACAATTTCTGGCACAGAGAGTAAGTCTTCAATAAGCCCATCCCAGCATTATTAGTAGTACTGTATTTCATTGCATCTGAAATGTTACTGACTATAAGCAGTATTATTATGTTCCGCAAAGAAAAGCATGCTACCAATTAAACTGTAATCCCCAGGAATTTAGAGACAAATCTCAGAATTATTAAAATGTGCAGAAGTGTATCTTAGAATCAGTGAAATATATTCTTGTTTTGTTATTGTGTGTGTGTTTTCCTAAAGCTTTTGGTGGCCTTTCTTGACAAGAGAGCAATGTACCTTCACCATATTTGTTTGCCCATGAGATTCCCATGCTAGTTTCCTGCTACAGTTTGGACTAGTTGATTTACCCTAAACCTAAGTTGATCCCCCCACCCTGAGGTTTCCCCTGGGTTGATCCACTGTTCTCCTAACTTCATGTTTCCTCCTTTTTTCCCCTTGTTTTGGTGGAATCCATCAAATAATTTCCCAAGAATGGATTGGTAGGAAGTAACTTTTGGAGTCCTTAAATTGCTGAAAATTTCTTTCCTCTAATACGACTTAAAAAAAAAAATACAGATGAGGTCTCCCTATGTTGCCCAGGCAGGTTTTAAACTCTTCGGCTCAAGCAGTTCTCCCACCTTGGCCTCCCAGAGTGCTAGGATTACGGGCATGAGCTACTGTGCCCAGCTCTCTAATATGATTGGAAGAGATCCTCAATACTTGTTCCTTTGGCAAGGGTTATAGCTACAAAAACTCCCAAATCTTTTTGAGAATTTTAATTAGAAATTTTTTAAAGGTGATCTTCTGTTCTTGAGTGATCGTTTCCTTCAGTTTTTCTGTTCCTTTTCTCTCATTTTTCTCTGATTGTGCCAGTTTTCTTGTGATGCCTTGTCTACTTGTTTGTTCATATTTAAGAATGCAGGACAGGCTGGGCACGGTGGCTCATGCCTGTAATCCCAGCACTTTGGGAGGCTGGGGCAGGCGGATCACCTGAGGTCAGGAGTTAAAGACCAGCCTGACCAACATGGAGAAACCCCGTCTCTAAAATACAAAATTAGCTGGGCATGGTGGTGTGTGCCTGTAATCCCAGCTACTAGGGAGGCTGAGGCAGGAGAATCGCTTGAACCCGGGAGGTGGAAGTTGCGGTGAGCCGAGATTTCTCCGACCTGAGCAACAAGAGTGAAACTCTGTCTCAAAAAAAAGGGAAAAAAAAGAATGCAGAACAGAAATCTGGTGTAGGTTTCTGCTGCAGTTGTGTAAATAGGTTTTTGTCCCACTAGGCCTGAAAGTAGGATGGGGTATGTTGTGAAAAGTAGGACGGGACATGTTGATTGGCAGGGCTCCCTTTCCAGAGCAGGTGGAGAGCTGGCACTTAGTCAGCAGGCCTCCATTGACAGGGCTCAGATACCAGTACCCAAGTTAGAGGTCTTGGCTCTCCCATGTGATGGGTACCATTTCCTTAGCAAAGTTGTTTCTGATTTTTTTCTGGAAAGGAGCTGGGGTAGGATAGTGGGGAGTAGGGATGTACTGGCTGGTACAGCCATTATAAGTTTTTCATTAGTCTCCTGGGTTCAGATCCGCTTGTTACTGCCACCCTGTCTTACCAGTTGTCCCTCAGCCCGGAGCCTTTCCAAGGTTCCAGCAGATGACTGGCTTCCACCTTGGATGCAGCCCCTGCATAGTGTGATCTGGTCCCTCATACTGCCATGTGTGGTCCCCTGACCATTGGCATCATCTGGGGGCTTACTTAAAATGTGGAATTTCAGGCCCCAGGAGACCTACTGAATCAAAATCTGCATTTTAATGAGGTCCCTGAACGATTTTATTCACTTTAAGATTTGAGAACAGTTCAAGGCTACAGTTTCATTGCTATGTCTTAATTTTTAATACATGCCATCAACTCTCCTCCAAAGCTTTGTTAGAATCCTCATTAGGTGACAATCCTGACCCATCAAGCTCCAGACACCTTTTTTTTGAGACGGAATGTCACTCTTATTGCCCAGTCTGGAGTGCAGTGGTGCGATCTCGGCTCACTATAACCTCCCGCTCCCAGGTTCAAGTGATTCTCCTGCCTCAGCCTCCTGAGTAGCTGGGATTACAGGCGCCAGCCACCACACCTGGCTAATTTTTGTATTTTTAGTAGAGACAGGGTTTTACCATGTTGGCCAGACTGGTCTCAAACCCCTGACCTCAGGTGATCCACCTGCCTCAGCCTACCAAAGTGCTAGGATTACAGGCATGAACCACCACGCCGGGCCCAGACACCATTCTTTAACCTCTTGCTAACTAACCGTGGCAGACCTCAGAACATTTCCGGGCAGTAGTTACTGAGGGTGGAGGTGGGGCCAACATAATGATGAAACATTGAATTTTGAAAGATGTAGTTGGTCCCAATGAATAAAGTTCAGGCATTTTCTCTTACAGCAAAATTTCATAATTATGTATAATATGATTGATTAAGGAAGTTGATATGTCTAATGCAGATTACCATTAATTATAATTCACCCTACTGTCACCCTGACATCCAGCATCTCTAGGAGCCTCTGGGCTTTATGCATTATAATTTTGAAGGTGACAGATATATGTAAGAACTCTGCTGTGTTACTCCTGGTGGTGATAAGGACAAGAAGGGCTGTAACTCATGAGCAAAACTTAAATGCATTGAAATGCTGGATTTACTTGGTGATGGTTTAGCTTTTATGGCTATATACTTAAAGCAATAAAAACAACTTTTAGTATTGGAATTCATATAGGAAAAAAATTTTGCTATTATATATTTAAAACCATGACTTCATTCCTTTTTATTTTTTATAGAAGTATTCCTTTTTAATTCAACATTTGATAAGTAGATTTTTTTTTTCTTTTTAGGAATGTAACTGTCATGTTAAACTACATATTGTTCTTAAAAAGCAGCATGAGGCCAGATGTGGTGGCTCATGCCTGTAATCCCAGCACTTTGGGATTGTGAGATTGGAGGATTGCTTGAGCCCAGGAGTTTGAGACCACCTCGGGCAACATAGAACTTGTCTCCACAAAAAAGAAAAGAAAATTTGCGATGTGTGATAGTGTGTGCCTGTGGTCCCAGATCCTTTGGAGACCGAGGTGGGAATGTTATATATAAAGTTTTGGTGCTGCAAAAGGAATAGTACTCAAATATAAAATTTTCTTTTTAATTCTCAGCAAGGCAAGTTACTTCTATAGAAGGGTGCCCCCTTACAGATGGAGCAATGGTGAGTGCACACTTGGACAAGGGAGAGGAAGGGGTTCTTATCCCTGACGCACGTAGCCCCTGCTGCTGTGTCATTCCCCTGTTGGCTAGGGTTAGACCGCACAGGCTAAACTAATTCTGATTGGCTAATTTAAAGAGAATGACGGGATGAGTGCCTTGGTAGGAGTCAGGGCAGAGCAGGTAGCAGTTAATTGGAATGAGTTAGAGTGGAGCAGGTGATCGGAATGAGTCAGGGTGGAGCAGGTAATCAGAATGAGTCAGGGTGGAGTAGGTAATCGAAAAAGGTTGCTTTACGAGGAAGTTAAGTTTAAAAGTAGAAGACAAATAATTGAACATACTGACATATTAATTGTTTGAAAAGAAATTTAGAACTCATGTCTAACAGGAAGATCGCCTGAACCCAGGAGGTTGAAACTGCAGTGAGCCGAGATCACGCCACTGCACTCCAGCCTGGGCAACAGAGGGAGACCCTGTCTCAAAAAAAGAAGTGTAGAATTTAGATCAAGACTGCTTGGCTTTAACACTTCTACCCACGTCACTTTGGGCAAATCGCTTAAGCTTTCTGGTCCTCAGTTTCATCATCTATAAAATAAGGAAAGTCACAGTATGTTTTAATAGGGTCATTGTAAGGAACAAGTTAATCAAAGTAAAGCTCTTAGAGAGAAGTGCCTGATACATAGTCAGTGATTGATAACTATTAGCTGCTGATGCCATAAGTTGGAAGTACTTTAGAAGCAATGCAGGATGGGAATTGTAGTTTTCATTAGTCATCCTGGTTCAGGATTTAAAAATAAGACAGTAAGATAACACCTTAGTAGAAGAGAGGTAGCCTGGGTAAGACACTGCTAAAACCTAGAAAATTCCCTTTTGGTGACAATTAATTGGATCTGAGTAGCAGCCACACTCTGAAATAGGGCAGGTAGTTTTCAGGTAATGGGACAACGGAATACCATGTGGTAGAAAGAATGAGGTATGTCTATATGGACTGAATGGACTTGTGTTCATTTTGCCAGTGTTGTACAAAAACTGTCAAAACTATGTATGTAATAGCCTGTTTTTATAAAACAAAACTGTTTGTTTTAGTACACATAGAAAAGGGTTGGCAAGGATAACACTAAATGGTTTATGGTAGTTACTCCTGAAGAGTAGGAACTGAGAGAGTTTTGAGGTGGAATACTTTTTATTCTATGTACTTTTTGGTTTTAATTTTTGTAATGATGTGTATTGCCTTTTAAAATTAAATTGAAATTAAAAATAAAATCTTTTTACATGACAGAAAGCAAAAGGGCTCACACATCCCTTATTTGCACCAGTCAATGTTATTTTCAGGGTTCCAGCTCTGCCAGGTGGTGGAACTAAACTGCAGGTTCTGAATATACATCAGTAACCCCCTTATATGTGAAATTCATACAGCTTGGCCCATAACCTGTTCCCGACCACAAACTAAAAGGCCATGGAGGGGGTCAATGAAAGCTGAAAATTATCTTATACAAGGTGATGGCAGATTTAACAGCAGCTGGACCACATGCCCACCTTTTCGGGGGGCTTAGATTACTGGTCTTAAAAACTAACAAAATTTGAAAGAATTGTTCCATAATTGGGGATAAAGAGTTTATGTCTGACCGGGGATGGAGAGGTGCACTGGGACTATATTCGTTTTTTGGTTTTTGTTTTGTTTTGTTTTGTGAGACAGGATCTTCCTCTGTCGCCCAGGCTGGTCTTGAACTCCGGCTTCAAGCAGTCCTCCCACCTTGGCCTCCCAAAGTGCTGGGTACAGGTGTGAGCCACCGAGCCCAGCCTATATTTGTAGAGTTAGTAAGTAAAACAAGTTGTCAAGATCCAGAGATGGGCAGAAACTAAGGGCTTCAGACAATTCTTGTGGTAGAATACCTTCGTCAACACGAACTGCAAGGAAGACTTGTCTGTTTTGTTTTGTTTTGTTTTTTAGACAGTAGGATCTTGCTGTGTCACCCAGGCTGGAGTCCAGTGGCATGATCATAGTTCACTACAGCCTCGAGCTCCTGGGCTCAAGCAATCCTCCCACCTCAGTCTCCTAAGCAACTAGGACTACAGGCATGCACTACCACATCTGGCTACTTTTATTGTTTTTTGTAGAGACAGGATCTCACTACGTTGCCCCAGCTGGTCTCAAACTGCTGGCTTCCAACAGTCCTACCTCAGCTTCCCAAAGTGCTGGGATTACAGAGGTGAACCAGTGAGTCCAGCCAAGGGAGACTTTTAAATGTAGTATAGTTGGAAAGTTCTGGAAGGTGGGGAACATAGATGTTGCTGGACAGCAGCAATTTCTGCCAAATGTTTTCCAGTTTACAGAGATATAATCCATACCATAAAATACATCCTTTAAAGTGCACAATTAAAATGAAGTATACAATTCAATGGTTTCAAGTATATTGTGCTGCCATCACCACTGTGTAATTTCTGAACATTTCATTACCCCATTGCCTCTCTCACTCCCTTCTCAGCCCCTGGGAGCCACTAGTCTGTGGATTTGCCTATTCTAGACATTTTATGTAAGTACAGTTGTACAATAGGTGACCTTTTGTATGTGGTTTCTTAGCATAATGTTTCAAGATATATCTGTGTTATAGTATCTGTCAGTACTTCATTTCTTCTTACAGCAGAATCATGTTCCTCATATATACATATATCACTTTGTTTATCCATTCAGGAAGTGATGGGCATTTGGGTTGTTTTCATTTTTGGCTATTATGAATAATGCTTTGCTGTAAATAGTCACATACAGGCTTTTGGGTGGATAGGTTTTTTGGTTATCTTGGGGATATACGAGTGAACTTGATAGGTCGTATGCTAACCATTTTAACTTTTTGATGAACTACCAATCAAGTTGTTTTCCTAAATGGCTGTGACATTTTACATTCCCACCAGCAATGTATGTGGGTCCAGTTTCTCCACATCCTTGCCAACATGTGTTGCTATCCGACTTCTGATTATAGCCATCCTAGTGGTGTGAAGTGGTACCTCATTGTGGTTTTAATTTGCATTTCTCTAACAATCTTGAGCGTCTTTTTATGTGTTTCTGCCATATTTAATACGAGAGTTTTAAAACATAGGGACATCTATATATTTTCACTCAAGTTAGCAATTATCAATAAATATTAATACTTTCACTTTACCTGTGATACATAAATAAAACTGTTTCTGACCTCCTTTCTTCGTCTCTCAAAGTGATTGATAGAAACAGAATTTTGTTAGTTTCTGTATAAAAGGACACATAACTGTGATAATAATAGAAAAACAATGAGATACAAGATAATTCCTAATGAAGTGACGAAGCTATAGCACTGAGTGATAGGGCTCAGTGCTCTCTAAGATAGTCACACAGTGATCCATTGCAGTGCCAGCAGAAAACATTAGATTTCCTGATTTTTATTTAATCTAAGAAAGAAGTTAAGCTGGCTGGGTGCAGTGGCTCACGCCTGTAATCCCAGCACTTTGGGAGGCCAAGGTGGGTGGATCACCTGAGGTCAGGGGTTTGAGACCAGCCTGCCCAATATGGTGAAACCCCATCTCTACCAAAAACACAAAAATTAGCTGGGCGTGGTGGGGCATACCTGTAACCCCAGCTACTGGGGTGGGGGTCGGGGTGGGCAGAACTGAGGCAAGAGAATCACTTGAACCCAGGAGGCAGAGGTTGCAGTGAGCTGACATTGTGCCACTGGTACTCCAACCTGGGTGACAGACTGAGACTCCATTAAAAAAAAAAAGAAAAAAAAGAAATTAAGCTTTAACCTTTAATATATTGATTGGCAGTAGGACTTATACATAGTGTAAATAAATATATATATATATATATATTTATTTACACTATGTATAAGTCCTACTGTCAATCATGGGGTTATAGTTTAAAGCTTAATTATTCTTTTTTGTTTTTTTTTTTTTTTGAGATGGAGTTTCACTCTTGTTACCCAGGCTGGAGTACAATGGTGCGATCTCAGCTCACCGCAACCTCCGTCTCCCGGGTTCAAGCGATTCTCCTGCCTCAGCCTCCTGAGTAGCTGGGATTACAGGCATGTGTCACCATGCCCGGCTAATTTGTATTTTTAGTAGAGACGGGGTTTCTCTATGTTGGTCAGGCTGGTCTCGAACTCTTGACCTCAGGTGATCTGCCCATCTCGGCCTCCCAAAGTGCTGGGATTACAGGCCTGAGCCACTGCGCCCAGCCAAAAACGTTTTTACATATAGGGTATACAATCAAAAAATCTGGGACCTCTAACTAGGACAGTATATGAAATGACTGATTATAGTTGAGAATTTTTTTTAATAACTCAATTATCAATTTTCACCCTTCATTTAACAGGGAAAATAATGCTTATCATTCTAGGGTATACTGTTTCTATGTCTGACTTTAGAGTTTGATTCAAAGAAATATAAATATATCTTTTTTAAAAATAGTACCTGAAATTATATTTTACAGAATATTTTTCGTCTCTAGGATATATTAAGATTTATGTTACAGGTCATTAGCTTTTTAACACTTTGTATACTGTTAGAATTAATTGTACTAAATTATTATTCTGTGTTATGGAAGGCAACCGTCTCATAATTGAAAGAAAAGCTTTATTTTCCTGTTTTGCCTATACTTATGAGTATAGAATGCTAATCCATATAGGAAAATACCTATTTTTTTTTTCTTTATAGTGTCATGGAACAACATAATTTTTATTTTATAATGAACTTCTCAAAAATATGTTTTGCTGTTGTCCATTGACCCACTTAGAAATCAGCATCCTCCTATCCATTAGGTTATTACTTCTTGGGTGGAATTTAATGAATATTAATAGCCTAACTCAGAAGAGAAGCAGGTAATTTATTATAGCTTTGTGCATTTCCATTTTTATGTGTTATCTGTTTTCCTTTTGCTTTATGTGCCATACATCTTTTGTTTCAAATTGATTAATAATGCCTTTTTGTTTTTGATTTGTACTATGCATTTTTAGTAAAAGATGCCTTCATATTTTGATCCTTACTGATTAAGATATGCAATAAATGTAGATATGTAAATTAAGTATAAATTTAAAGGAAGGAATGGTTTCTAATCCAATGTTTGTGATAACTGTTTCTGTTGTGGTATAGTAACAGTATTGCATCTCTTAGATTCATCAGATGTTACCTCTAATGTTTTGTTAGAGTTTGTTCTCAGTCATTGCAGCCATAAAATTTTAGTAAACTCGTGAAAAGCAGCTTTCAAATACTCAGTATGAGTTCTGACTGTCATACTGATGAACTGTTAACAAAGGTGATCTTATTTAACTTCCCAGACTCCGCTTCAGTCTACAGTCATATGCTGTTGACTCTCTTTGATTACTACATGCAAAATAGCAATAATAATAGCCAACACTTCTAGTGTGCTTATTATGTCACTAATTATTTATGTTAACTCAGTTCTCACAACTCTCTGAAGATAGGACTATAATTAACTCCATTTTACAGATGAAGAAACTAAGTCACAGAAAGATTAGAGTTATTGGAGTTCACACAGTAAGAAGGTGGGGAAGCTGGAATTTTGACCCAGGTGGTTTGATTCCCAAATTTATGCTCTTAACCAGTAAGCCCCCTTGCCATGGTGATGCTTCTCTTACATGTCTCAGCATCCTCCTTCTTGACTGTTCCAGGACATGGGCCAACTTTCCCTCAGTTTGCTTTATTCCTCCAAAAACTTCATTGTCAAAACTCCTCCTCCTGCTCTTCTTTTTCTTGTTCCAATCTGTAGCTCTTTTGTTAGATGGAAATCAGAGTGGTTAACAGTTGAGAAAGACACGTACAGACATGCTTAAAACCGTGCCTACCATGTTTAGATGCTGAATATGTTTTTGTTGAATGTTGAAGCAAATATGTAAATAGTAAAGTTTCTAGAAGTGAAAAAGGAGATCACTTTCATTTCCTCTGTTTTCTTTTGGCTTTACATTTTTCTTACATAGTTTTAGTGTTTATTTTCTGATAGTCAAGTTAATTCACTTACTTAACAAATATTAACTAATGAGTGCCTGCTATTCATTTCTTGAACCATGGATGAAACAGTGGGGAATAAAAGTTACATTCTAGTCTGAGCTCCTCATAGAGCTTACTTAAGTTTTAGACATTAATCAAGTAGTCACAGATATAGATGATTATAAATTGTTAGACATGCTGTGGTAGGAAAAAGCAGAGAATTGGTTGGCATAAGGAGAGGATAATGGAAGATTCTTTTTTTAAGGAAGTGACATTTGACCTGAGAATGAAGGATGAGAGGTTTGGAAATGGAGGCCGGGAGCGTATTCCTGAGAGAGGGGCCGGCTCGTGCAAATGCTTTGAGAGAGAACATGCCTTAAGATTCTGAAAGGAAAGCATGTTTGAAAACTTGCATTGAGGCCACTGTCATTGGCATGGAGGAAACCATGTGAGCTTGGTTTCAGATGGGGCTGGTGAGGTGACCAGAGCCTTGTGGATCGAGATACTGAAGATTGAACTTTCACTTAAGGACAATAGAAATTCAGGGAAGGAATTTAAGCAGGGGAGTGACGTGGACAAACTGGGAATCCAGAAAGCTCATAAACTCAGGCTGCTGTGTGAAGAACATTTTGAATGAGGGCAAGAGTGAGCATAGGGAATTCTCAGTAGCTAAGTAAGGAATTTCTGTGTCACCCATGGAAAATAAAACCAGTGCCCAACCCTTATTCAAGTCTTAAAATCTATAATTTTATATGATCAAAAGGAATACATCAGAAATATCCAGGCATTACTGTGTTAATAGTAGTTTTTCTCTTGAACATGTCACAAAGCAATATATCCTGAGAAAAACAAAACAGGACACAAAAGAAAACTGAAGTGTATAATTAAGACAGAATGGACTAGACTCTTGGTAATTAAAGAGTACTATTTTTAGGCCAAGCATGGTGGTGCACACCTGTAATCCTAGCACTTTGACTTTGGGATGCCTGGGTGGGAGGATCGCTTGAGGCCAGGAGTTTGAGAGCAGCCCAGCCTGGATAACATAAGGAGACCCCATCTCTACAAAAAATTCAAGAATTTGCGGCATGCAGTAGCGTGTGCCTGTAGTTCCAGCTGTTGGTAAGGCTGAGACAGGAAGATTGCTTGAGCCCAGGAGTTCAAGATTACAGTGATTGAGCCACTGCACTGTACTCTGGGTGACAGAGCAAGACTAGAGCAAAAAAAAAGGGAAAGTAGTATTTTAAATTAAAGTTTTGCATTGGAAAGCTATGCATCACAGAACTTTCAGTGGCTATCTTTGGATGATAGATTTACCAACAGTTTTTACTTTCTTCATACTTTTTTTATTTTGTGGGGAAAAATTTTGTATTAACCATATATTGCTTTTATGATAAAACTAATGAATTTATTTTTATTAGGGGAAAATGCATCATGTAACATTTTCCTTATGTGTATAGTGACCCTGTATCTGTTTTTTAAACTAAAGTTTATTCCTAAATTAGAAGATGCTTATGTACAGCAGATTTAAGGGTTTGTAAACTCACTGAAGTGAAATGCAGTCACTGCTGAATTTCTTCAGAACTGTGAAAGGACTCATTTTTAGCTTTGAAAATGATTTAATGTTCAATAAAAACTTTTTTTCTGAAGAGTCAGTGTTGAAAACAATGGAACAACATGTGTAGGTTGTTGAAATAATGCCTGTTTAGAATATTCTGTGCTATATACTAATGGAGTAATTAAAGAATGAGCTGAAAAGGAGAGACATGTGTGCAAAGCTGTGGCTTCATGGCCGAAACTGTGGAAAATGTAAATGTCACATCTATAATGAATCCATGTATCTTCTACAACTGCCTTGACTCAAGGAAAGTGAGAGTTAAAAAACAAGGTTCTTTTTGGAAATTGTCTATGATGTCTTGTATATCAAAATCTGGTGGCAGCAGCTCACTATGTATTTTATGTATTATACCAGCAGCAGATATTTCAGACACCTCAGAAGAAGGTACTCCTGATTCAGTGTCTCTGGCATATAATAAAAAAGTGGGGGAGAAATTTCTGCAGTCTCTAATAAGCAATATATCAATGAGTACTGTCAGATTCTGTAGAAAAGTCCACAACATGATTTATTACATTAATTACAGTCATGTGGGTTTCATGCTGCTAAGCCTGCAAATGCAGCTGCATTCTAAAGTTGATTTAAGAATATGTTTTGGCTGAGACAAAAGTGCTTCTTATTGTGATTAATATAGTATAATATTTATTCTCTTGTTCTACTCTTCTTTCACCTTGGCTGTAGTACAGAATACTTAATTTCTTTTCTGTAACTTGGAACTGGAATTCACTTAGTTTTGAGGAGCTTCATCTAGTTTTTATCCACACCTGTCATCTGGTCTCCTTTTTGCCTTTTTGTATCTTGGTGGGTTCACCTAATGTTGCATCTCCTCCACGTGTGAAGCCTGTTTGAATTCTCTGCCTTCTAGCACAGCAGGGCTGTCCTAAGGCCTGTTAGGTCACACCTACAACGTTACGTCTCTTTTTGAGGGGAAGGAACCATTAAGGAAAAACTTCATTGTCGTAATTTAATTAAAAAAAAAAAGTAGCATTCTTAAAGGAGAGCATTCTGTGATTCCACCCTTGTTTAGAACTGGACTGAATTCATACAGTCACATAGGTTCTCTTACAGTGACACAATTAGCTTATCAAATCACAGAATTTTCAGTTTTATGGAATGGAAGGTCTCCTAAAAGCTGTTTTAGATATAGATATTAACTCTGGTTGTTCACATATGTCCATGGCAGGATATTCTTTTATATTAAATACATGAATGCCTGGCTTCAGTAGCCTTTGTAGAATCTAGCTTGGAATAATTAGCAAATATTTGCCTGAAATTAAAGTAGCAATAGAGGAGGAGCTCGGGCTAGATCTAGGTAGGAATACTTTGATTTCATGAATTGAAATCAAATGAACACATTTTCTTTTTTTTTTTTAATTATTATATTTTAAGTTCTAGGGTTCATGTGCACAACGTGCAGGTTTGTTACATATATATACATGTGCCATGTTGGTGTGCTGCACCCATTAACTCGTCATTTACATTAGGTATATCTCCTAATGCTATCCCTCCCCCCACCCCACCCTACGACAGGCCCCAGTGTGTGATGTTCCCCACCCTGTGTCCAAGTGTTCTCATTGTTCAATTCCCACCTATGAGTGAGAACATGCAGTGTTTGATTTTCTGTCCTTGCGATAGTTTGCTCAGAATGATGGTTTCCAGCTGCATCCATGTCCCTACAAAGGACATGAACTCATCCTTTTTTTATGGCTGCATAGTATTCCATGGTGTATATGTGCCACATTTTCTTAATCCAGTCTATCATTGATGGACATTTGGGTTGTTCCAAGTCTTTGCTATTGTGAATAGTGCCGCAATAAACATACATGTGCATGTGTCTTTATAGCAGCATGATTTATAATCCTTTGGGTACATGCCCAGTAATGGGATTGCTGGGTCAAATGGTATTTGTAGTTCTAGATCCTTAAGGAATCGCCACACTGTCTTCCACAATGGTTGAACTAGTTTACAGTCCCACCAACAGTGTAAGAGCGTGGAACACCTTTTCTAAGCAGCAATATGTTTAAAGAGTTGAACTAGATGACTTATATGTCCAACACTGAGCTAAGTGGCTTACTTTCCTATTGTATTTGATCTTCACACAACTCTTAAGAGATAGGTACAGTTTTTACCCATTTTACAATTGAAGAAACCAAGGCTTAGCTTACAGAACTTTCACAGATTTCACATAGCTCGTTAAGTGGCAGAGCTGGAAGTTGAACCCAGGCATTCTTGTTGGCAGAGCTGGAGCCTTTAACCATTGGTTATGCTATCTGTGTCAGGTACCCTGAAAGGGGTCAGCTAAGATAAGAATTGGAAAATGGTCTTTGGCCATTAGGTAGACAGTTTTGAACTTAAGAATAACTTTAGGGAAGTTAAAAAAGAAAATATCTGAATCTAGTGGGTTTCAGAAAGAAAGAATTCTTTAACTCATTATTTTATCTAATAATAGGACCAGTCAGTCCAGCATGATTGTTGATACTGTTTTTCACTGAACAAAAATCATTTAAATAAACATTATTTAGCAACTGTTCTGCCTGGGAAATAAAAACTTTCAGACCAGAAAATCTGCTATTCCAGCAGTATGGCAGGGGTTGGATCTAAAGCTTATTTGAAAGGAGGAGTCATTTTCTAGGTCTTCTGGGGGACTGTGTCTCAAAGTGTGGCTTAGTAGACCACACTGATATTAGAACCATCTGGGGACTTGTGAAAAATGCAGACTCCTCTTTTGGCCATAAGTTGATTCCCTGTTCTGAGGATCTGCAAGGTCAGTGCCTGGTCTCCTGTACACATGTGATGTCTCACCCCCGCCTTCCAACACACACAGCGCCTGATTTAATGAATATATGAAGACCACAGTTGATAAAGATGAGAAAGCGGTGGAAGCTTTTTCCCTCTTCTTTAGGACCATGTGTTGGTTTAATAAGTACTGGTAAATTTTGTGTTCTATTTCTGTTTTCTAAATTTTTATTAAGGAGAAAGTTCCTCAGAAGCTGTAGAATCACATAGCATACATCCAAGAGAAAGGAGCAGATGACTAATGTTTATTTAAGTGATTCTGCTTCAGTGAAAATACTATCAAGAATCATACAGGACTAACATACTATCGTTCCAAATTTTAGAGCTCCTGAACTTGTATGTAAGAAATGTGTTTTACTTCCACTATTGGAAAAGGTTAACCAAGCATAAAAATAATTTGCTGATCAGACAGCTATAACAGCATACAAATCAGGCTTCAATTAGTGATGTTAACTATCCTAGAAAACAGCCTTTGTTTTAAAGTTCTAGGGGAAAGCATAATATGCAAGGAGTTGGGTGTTTAAAAAAAGAAAGAAGATACTGACTTTTTATTACATTTTATGGTAGTTATAAGGTTGTTACAATTAATTTTCCACTTTTAAAGTAAATATAGCTTACTGTTTTTCCCCCCAAAAAATTGCAGTTATTAGGAGCTATTGCTATAATATTTTCAAAAATGAAACACGGATGTTGGCAAATATGATTTTTGTAACCACTAATAAATAAAATTGAAGTTGGCCTATTTCCTACGATCACCAACCAGGGATCATATTTTTTAAAATACCAAGATCGTTTCCCTGAACATGGAAGGAGTCATAAGAAAATTTGATTTCTTTCAGATGAATGCATCTATGAAAGAAGGTAGTACAGTACCGGATAGACAACACCGTAACATCAATATAATGTCTTTTTAAAAGGAAGTTGGAGGGAGAGTGAGGGAGCTATCTGTTGGTTTTATGGGTACGTTCATTCTGGTATGGACTTTTGTTGAAGTGTTATTTGTTTTTTTCCTTATCCTGTTAGTAAGGTAAAGGTATTGTCTTGTAGTAATTTGTGTGATGGCTAATGGGTCCTTATTTCCTAAGGAACTATCCCTGGGAAAAGCTTCCAGTGGCCTCGTAAGTCATTTTAATAAAGATATCCACACCACCTTCTCTGACTCTCTGAAGGGTCCTAACAAAGAATAAGGTGATTATGGAATTCTCATTGTGAGTCCCATCATTTAATGTTATGCCACTCACTTTTGTTTTTAATGCTTTCTAAATGCAATCAGTATGGTTGGTCTGAAGTGGGTAAGTGAAGTGAAGTTGTATAATTACACATGGAGTTATCTCAGTAACCTCCCTTTCTGCTTTGGTGTTAATTCAATCAACAAATACTTATTGAATCCTACTACTTTTTTCAAGTGCTTTCCTAGACCCTGAGAATAAAGCAGTGAAGCCTCAGCTTTTTTGGAGCTCATGGTCCATTGGGGAGAGACAGACACAAAACAAGTAAACAAATAGATGTATGGAAGAACCTAACAGCAAAGGAAGAATGAGGAATGTTAGAGGCAGAGAAATGGGTGTTGATTTATTTTTTTAAAAAGCACCTTATTCAAGTGTTTGGCATTTGGAGGTTTTTGCATTTAACATATTCAGTCTCTTCTTCTTGCATATGTATTGATATTACTATAAAAACATTTCATGCGGCTATCCCATTGGTCTAGCTTTATTCCCCTACCCCAAAATCATGATTGGTGTCTTACAGCCTATGAGCACAAGCCAGACTCATTCCCATCTCTTTCCCTTTGCTCGTGCAGCTTCTTCCTAAGATGCCCTATTCTACTGCCCTTCCTAAACAAATGATACCCACCCTTTAAAACCAACCCAAGTCCCACCCAGTTCCACCATGGATTAGAGCCCCCATACAGCTTAAGATCTGTTGGACTTCTCTTTCTTCTCCCTCTTTCTGAATTCCTATAGGGCCTAGAGCCCACACCATAAACTCAATGCGTAATTGCACAGTGCCATGTATGGTCTTTTTAATTCATTTTATGTGTGTTAATCATCTACCTATGATGTAATCTTCATAAGCATCAGGGACTTGCCTTTGACTACATCCCTCAGGTCTTCTTGAAATGCCAGGGGGCATAGTGGGTACTCACAAATGTGGATTAAATATTAATCTCAGCTACAACTTCATAAATATAAATCTGCTCACCAGATTTCTTTTTGCTTTTCAAATTTAAAATAAATTCTTATTTAATAAGCTCATGGACTTACCAGTCACTGCTATATAAAGAGAATTCAGACATTTCTTTTTTCTATCAAGTGAAAAATGAGACAAAATAGTCTTCTCTTAAATGAAGATAATAAAGGAGAAGTTTAAACATCAGGAAATGTTTCTTACTGCTTCAGATGTATTGCTTTAGTAAAATCACGAAGGAATGTGATCGCCAAATTTGTTTTTATTTTAAATTGAGTACTGTAGCAATAGAAGCAAATGGATCTGAATTTAAATCTAACATAAATCTCCCCAAATTAAATGAGAATATAACATACTGCACTAATTATGTGTTTTTCCATGCCATCTTCTAACAAGAGAGAAAATAATTAGATTAATGGGGCATGGAGACTATGTAAATAAGTACAGAAAAGCTGTCTGCATAAAAACTTAACTCAGGCTGTCCTGAGCCAGTGCTGAGGCTCTTCCTGAGACCCCTCTCCAGGTCACAAATCTCTTAGAAGTCATTAACCTAAAACTTTTCGATCTGTTGGCTACATTTACTGAAGGCTCATTTCACTGTGCTGGACATTATGGGATGGCTTCTCCTTTAGAGAGGCTTTGAATAAATTTAAGTGGTTCTTGTGAATGGTACAGGCAAGAAATACAACCTTTCATTCAAAGAACTAAGGTCACCCATACCTTCTTCAAAGAGAATCTGTGCACCCTTCCTATTTATAAGCAAAACCAAACTAGTGATGCAGTGACAGCAAGGACTGCTAAAATAGTAGCCCAGCAGGCTATAGCAGGTAGGTAGAAGGGAGCTAATGTAAATGCAAGTTCTAGAGGAAAGACATTTTTAAAATGCATTTTCGAAAACCATGCATGTCCAGAAGTTCTCCCCTTCCTATCATATTCAAGTGAAAGCCTGGGATGTTCATCCTTTGAAATATATATGGTGGATCTGTGCATTTAAAAATCAGAACATATGCTGAGTACTCTGGATTTACAGATGACAAAGACATGAAAAATAATTGACTTAGCAGGGTGTGAACACTATATATATAAAAATATAAATATATATTATATATAACATAATTTATATATCATATATTTTATGTTTATATAATACATTATATATTTTTATATATTTATATAAATTTATATAAATATATATATATAGAGAGAGAGAGAAGCTGTCTGCTCTTAAACTTTGCTAAAGCTGTCTCTAAGCATTTCTCTCTCCTGGAGGAGGTCACAACCTAACAGAGAGATGTGAGATGGAATGAAATAAATATGTAGGATAATGTGAGTCTGATCACCTGCTGTCTCCTGGTTCTTTAAGATTTGGATAAGATTAGCTTCAATCTTCTACAGTTTTTACAAAGTATGATTTTTTGCGGGATCTGAGGATGGGTTAGGGAAAAGCGAAGCGGTGGTTGACTTGGATGTTCTCCTGTTCCCTCTGCCTCTGACCTCCTGCTTCCACTGAGGTAACTGAGGTTATGGATCATTTCCTTTTCTGAGAATATATCATACTGGGTCATCCAGACATCAGCCAAGCCCCTGCCCTTCCTACTTATACGAGGCAGAGTTTATTGAAGATTTTCTTAATGTGGGAGAAAATGGGTAGGTTTATATCATAACAGAGCAGTGCAAATCTGACCATGTACTTTTCTGACCAACTAGTTTTCTTAGGATAAAACGCAAGGCCCTGCCTGACCTGGCCCCAGTGGGCTTTCGGAACCTCTCCTCACACCATTCTTGCCCTTAGTCACTTCACTCCAGGCACAGTGATACTCTTACAGTTCCTCAAATTTTGTTTCCATTGCAGGAACTTCTCTCATGCTGTTCCCTCTCCTGTTCCTCCTTCCGCTCTTTGCGTGACTGGCTTCTCATTTTTAGGTCTTAACTAAAAGATATTTTTAGAGAGAACTTCCTAGAATATCCATCCTTAAATGTGTCACTTATCCTCTCTGATAACACTCATTATTTTTCTTCATAGCACTTCTGCCAATTTGTCCAAGATGTACTTATTTGTATTATTGTCTGTTTTCTGCCATTAGATGGTAAATTCCACAAATGCAAGCACTGTTTCCCTTATATCCATCCCTGTAAACCCAGCCTACTTAATTCCTGGCATGTCTCAGTTACTCAGTGTGCTTGAATGAATGAATGAGGTAGCTCGGCAGGACCTGATTGATTAGGTGTAGCAGAAAGGGAGAGCAGGTATCAAGGATGGTGTGCAGGTTTCAGGCTTCAGCACCTGGGTAGGTGGTGGAAACATTGAGTAGGCAGATAGGCAGGTTTGGAGACAGATCCTAAGTTACATCTTAGGTCTGGGTACAGATGTTGATTAGGCTTTTGGGTGCATTAGTTCAGGGGAGCCATAAGAAACATTCTGCTGCTTGCTAATTAAAATTTCATTTCTAATTGTTACATAAATACCTGATCTGCTTAGAAAAAAATAATTTGTACTTGCATATTTGTAGTTGCCATTCAGTTTTCTAGGCCTTTGGGATTTTATCCATATTCAGTTTTTTAAATTTGTTATTAATCACAGCTTCCTTAATGAGACCATTTTGCCCATCTCAATGCATATATTTTTCATTAGTAACAACGACTCATTCAGTTCACCTGCTAAACCATATACATACTTCAGAAAATTAAGTCATTTTTATAGTATATCTTCTTTTGTGTTGAGAAAATTTTTTATCATCAGCATTAGATAAACAACAGCTATTTTGAGTTCAAGTTGTATTTCTTACCATGCACATTCAAAGAAAATTTCAATGAAGTTTGACCACTGAGTTACTGATGAACACCCAGATCTTCAGGATTAAAACCCTTCTTTATAGATCAGAAAGCATTGTGATTAGAAAGCTTTCAACAGACATTTATGGGATCCCTGTAAAATCCAAAGCACCAAGTTAGGGACTAGAAGTTACAGCAATCTCATTCAAATGCTAAGAACTGGATCAGAATTCTGGCTTTGAGAACACAGAAGAAAGATGTTTCAGCCACTTCTCTTGGAAATCATTTCACAAACGTTTTCTTAAATAAAACTGGAAGTCTTCTGTAACCCAGAACCGTAGTATATAAAGAAGGGGTGCTGAATGCAGTGATGAGACTGGAATTTGAATATGGCATCAAGAGACGTGGGGGCCAGGGGCTGTAGCTCATGCCTGTAATCCAAACAATTTGGGAGGCCGAGACGGGCAGATCACCAGAGGTCAGGAGTTCGAGACCAGCCTGGCCAACATGGCAAAACCCTGTCTCTACTAAAAATACAAAAATTAGCCGGGCATGGTGGCGCACGTCTGTAGTCCCAGCTACTCAGGAGGCGGAGGCAAGAGAATCGCTTGAACCCGGGATTGCGCCACTGCACTCCAACCTGAGTGACACAGCAAAAATTAAAAAATAAAAGAAAAAAAAAGATGTAAGAATGTAGATTTCAGACGGAAGTAAGAGAGAGACCTCAGTTTTCCACTGAGGTGGTCCATGCTCAGTGGTAAAATTAACATTCACTTTTAAAGAACTGGAATGGGGAACTTAGGTTGGTGGTGAGGGCTTCCCTGAACCCTGTTTGACACCAGAGAGTAGCATAGGAGGCAGATCGGAGTAAAGAAACACCTATACACTTGCCATCTTTGAGGGAAGTGCTCTGCCGGTGAGACAAGGCAATGGAGAGATACTTGAATTTATGGCTTGAAAGGATATACTCTGTACCAGAAAAAAAGACTAATGTACAATGATCAGCACTGAGATATTTCCTAGTAAAGTTATTGCCCCCCGTAGATAAACAGATATTCATTTAGATATGCAAGATAAAAAAAAAAAAAAAAAAAAAAAGGCAAAGGCAATCCAGAGACCTGTAAAGGTGGAAGATAATGCTGACCATTGACTTTTCTAAGACAGCATCGAATTCTAAAAGACATCTGAACAATGCCACTGATGTTTGGGGTTCTGGGAGAGTGAGTATGAGTGGGGAATTTTGAACCTAATCAAACTGTTGCTCAGTTATAAAAGCAATAAAAGTGTAAAGATATTCTTAAGAATTCAGGACCTCAGGAAAACAGTTTTCATAAATACTTTTTGAATTAGCTGTTAGAGGACAAAATTAGCCAACTGAGAGATGGAGACTGGCAAAACACTTGTGGTAAGCTTTGATTCTCTCCATTTAATTACAAGACTGAGACCAAAATGTGGGAATTATGGTTAAAAACAGTATTTTAAATTATTTCTAACTATGGTAATTATTTTAAACCATGACAATGAAGAAATGTATAATTGTTAAAAGTTGGGAGGGTAGTAAGTGGGAAATGGTATAAAACAAGTTTCAAAAGATATTACTTAAAAGTAATAATCAAACTAATAGGGTTTATAAACCTTTGATGGTATATAGGTAACATTAGATTAAATAATATAATTAAAAGCTAACAATTACATAGACCAAGAAAAATAACATAATAGAAAATGATTAGTTAGAGACAGAAAAGGAAGCTTATGGTATATTAATTTTGACATTATTTGTAGTGGAGTATCAAAATATGCTGTATAAAAATAGATAATTTGGCCAGGTGTGGTGGTGCACACCTGTAATCCCAGCACTGTGGGAGACCAGTGCAGGTGGATCACTTGAGCTCAGGAGTTCAAGACCAGCCTGGGCAACATGGCAAAACCATTATCTCTACCAAAAATGCAAAAAGTTAACCAGGCGTGGTGGCGCACGCCTGTGGTCCCAGCTACTTGGGAGGCTAAGGTGGGAGGATCGCTTGAGCCCTGGAGGTGGAGGTTGCAGTGAGCCGAAATCAAGAGGATTTAAGCTGGGTGGGGTGGCATGCACCTGTAGTCCCACCTACTCAGGAGGCTGAGGCAGGAAGATTGCTTGAGCCCAGGGTTCAAGGCCAGCCTGGGCAATGTAGCAAGAGTTCCTTCCTCCTCAGAAAAAAAGAAGAAAGAGGATTTATGATATGATGCAAAGTTACGACAACAGTGATAACACTAGAAAAATTTACAGTAGAATAAAAACTGGAAAAAGTTTCTTTACTCTTAAAAGGAGATACTGAAATAGATAGTCTCTTTTCAGCCTCTGGCTGTTGTTTTTCTGCCTGAGATGAAGCCAACAAAAGGCGGAGGATTCGGCCAACAGAAAGAGGAGCTGAGCAAGAGCCCTGATGCAGCAATGAAAACAGAGAGCTTGACATATATTCACACATATCTCATATATATTCATATAATCACAATATAACTATAAACTCGGTAGAGACTCTCAGATTGGATCACAAGCCAAAACCCAACTATATGCTGTGCAGGTAACTGCTATCAAATGATACATACATTTCTGAAAACAGTTGACACTCTAAAAAATAACGGAACTGGCCGGGCACAGTGGCTCCTGCCTATAATCCCAGCACTTTGGGAGGCCGAGGCAGGCAGATCACAAGGTCAGGAGATCGAGACCATCCTGGCTAACATGGTGAAACCCCATCTCTACTAAAAAAAAATACAAAAAATTAGCCGGGCCTGGTGGCAGGCGCCTGTAGTCCCAGCTACTCGGGAGGCTGAGGCAGGAGAATGGCGTGAACCCGGGAGGCGGAGCTTGCAGTGAGATGAAATCGTGCCACTGCACTCCAGCCTGGCGACAGAGCGAGACTCTGTCTCCAAAAAAAAAAAAAACGGAGCTATGGGGCAGACTACTCAAAGTCTATGTAACTTTATAATCAGATAACTAACAAAGCTAATTCTAATAAAATACTAGTATAGTTTAAAGGACATGATAAATTTTTAATAAGCGTGTCAGTAAATATAGGAATTTTCTGCAAAAAATTTTAAGGTGAAGTTATGTGACTAGAAAAGGATGTAAGGAAAATTGAAACTTGACTTACAGAGGCAAGTGCAAAATGCACAGAGATTGGGAAACATATATATGTAATTTTTGTTTTTTGAGATAGGGTCTCACTTTGGTACTCAAGCTGGAGTGCAAGTGGCATGATCGTGACTCACTACAGTCTCAACCTCCTAGGCTCAAGGGATTCGCCTACCTTAATCTCTCAAGTATCTGGGACTACAGGCATGTACCACCACACCTAGCGAATTTTTAAATTTTTGGTAAAGACCAGGTCTCACTGTGTTGCCAGCCTGATCTCCAACTCCTGGGGTCAAGCCATTCTCCCGCCTCAGCCTCCCAAAGTGCTGGGATTACAAGCATGAGCCTCCTTGCCTGGCCAGAAAACCCACACATTAAATGACCAAATTGAGCCAAGGAGAACAAAGGTGGAGAGAATGGACATCTTGTAAAATACACTATTCTTCCACAGTGTGTTACCTTCTGCTGTGTTGGAACATTGGTGAAAAATCTGAGTAAATTTTTGTCCAAAGTAGAAAATAGTTGGAATAATGGTTCAGAACACAATGAAGCAAAATTAGACATTTTTAACAAAATTAGGAAATAAAATGAACCTACCTCCTGGAAATGTTATAACACTAAAATTTTTTTATTCAAAAGTTTTTATTATGAAATCAGTAATGCATAGTAACTAGATAAAAATAATGATGAGAATAATAGCATTATATAGCAAGATCTAGAGATGCAGATAAACCAGTACTCAGAGGAAATTTATATACTTAAAAACTTTTATTAATATAAATAAGTAGGGAAAGAAATTAAGCATCCAATTCAAGAAGTTAGAAAAAAAGACTTAAAGCAGAAGGAAAGACAATTAACAAAAACAGAGTATTAGAAAAAAGTAGAACCAATGAAAAAATATCCAAAATCTAAATCTTTGAAAACACTAATAAGGTAAACTGGTAGATAACCAAAAGGGGTATGGAGGAGAGATTAGGAAGAGGAAGCATAGATATAGAAGACAATAAATGAAAATAAGAAATAATCACGGGCCCCCCCAAAATTAAAATTATCATAAGACATTACTATGTATAACTCTATGCAAATCAGTTTAAAAGCTTGGAAGAAGTAGGTGATTTTCTAGAAACTGTAAATGAACAAAGAGCTAAGCCTCCTCTCCTCACAACCCCTCCAGCACACATACACAGAGCATCAGACCTAGATGGTTCCACATGTGAATTCTACCGGAATTTCAAGTATAGTTAATACTTTCAAATCATTTTCTTATGCCAGCAAAACCATGATAGTAATACATAACAGAAATAACATAAAATAGACAAAATTTGCTTATGAATACCAATGCAGAAATACTAAATAAAATATTAACATGCAGAATTCAACAGCGTATTAAAGGAATATACCACAAGCAAGTGGGATTCATAAGACATTAAATAATGCTTCTATATTAGGAAATCTTTTAATAGAGCAAAAGAAAAATTGTATCATCTCCATAGATGCTGAAAACCCATTTGGTAAAATTTAACATGAATTTTTTATTTTAAGAAATGCCTTATTAAAATATGAATAGGAAATTATTTAATAAGTCTTAAATAGATCCATATCAGTATATCTGTATCATTTAACCCCAAAGTTATCATTATTCTTTTTTTTTTTTTTTTTTTGAGACGGAGTCTCGCTCTGTCGCCCGGGCTGGAGTGCAGTGGCCGGATCTCAGCTCACTGCAAGCTCTGCCTCCCGGGTTTACGCCATTCTCCTGCCTCAGCCTCCCAAGTAACTGGGACTACAGGCGCCCGCCACCTCGCCCGGCTAGTTTTTTGTGTTTTTTAGTAGAGACGAGGTTTCACCGGGTTAGCCAGGATGGTCTCGATCTCCTGACCTCGTGATCCGCCCGTCTCGGCCTCCCAAAGTGCTGGGATTACAGGCTTGAGCCACCGCGCCCGGCCATCATTATTCTTTAAAGTAAAACGCTGGGAGATTTTCTCTTTAATATCAGTAATGAGCCACAACCTATCACTGTTGTTT
Organism: Theropithecus gelada; assembly: GCF_003255815.1. Classification (NCBI taxonomy): domain Eukaryota; kingdom Metazoa; phylum Chordata; class Mammalia; order Primates; family Cercopithecidae; genus Theropithecus; species Theropithecus gelada. The sequence goes on along the minus strand of NC_037683.1, from coordinate 28,515,862 downwards.
AACATGTTCTAGAGGTACCTGTTTTGGAAGTGCTTAGAAAACAAAAGGCTATATGGAGCATAAAAATGGAAAAGAAGCGATAAAGTTACCAGTTTTGCAAATGATGTATACTTGGAATACTTGGATTGTATACTTGCAGAACCTGAGATTATCAACTAAAAATCTTGGGTAGTTAGTTGGGTACAATATAAATATACAACAGTTAATAACCTTATATACAATTAACAGTTAGAAAATAAACTGAAAAATTTTTTATTTGCAGTAAGAATAGCACTACAGAAAATACCCAGGAATAAATAAATCTAACAAAACTCTTTAAGATTAAAAAAAAGGTGGGGTGGGGAGAAAATCAAAAAGCTACTTGGGAGATGCAAAAGATATGAAAAATAAATAATACAGCAATAATCTATTCTTATAGAGGAAGATTCCCAATCATAAATATGTCAGGTTTTCTTAAACTTAGTATATATTTAATTTTATCAATGCAAATACCAACAGGATTTTTTAAATGATAGGAGCTGATTCTAAAGCTTATTAGTTATACAAAAGTTTTAAAATGTCCTGGAATGTTTTGAAATAATAGAGTAAGGAGGAGATTGAATAGGCTTGTCAGTTACTAAGACAAATTCTTATGATACCTAATTTTAAATAGTAGTATACTTTGCCCTAATAAGGATACCAGTTAATGGAATAGAATTAAAGATTCAGAATAGACCCAAATACATTTAGGAATTTAGCATATGATAAAGATGCCATCAGAGTGATGAAAAAATAAGAGTCACAACGACAAAGATAAATGAAAAAAATATATATATATATAATAGACAAAAGGTTAAATATATATTTAAAATGCTTATAATAATATAATAAGGCTAAATTAATAATATGTAAATAACAGATATTAAGAATTAAGACTTTTTAGGCAGGGTGTCTCACACCTGTAATCCCAATGCTTTGGGAGGCTGAGGCCGAAGAATCGCTTGAGCCCAGGAGTTTGAGACCAGCCTGGACAACATCGTGAGACCCCCATCTCTAACAACAACAACAAAAACACGTGTTTTTTTAATTAGTCAGGTGTGGTGGTGTGTGTCTGTAGGCCCAGCTATGTCGGAGAGACAAGGCTGCAGTGAGCTGTGATTACATCACTGCGTGCCAGCCTGGGTTGCAGAGTGAGACCGTCTCAAACAAATTTTGCTTTAATGAATTAAGACTAAATATGAATACAAATATTCTTAAATATGTCTAGAGCTCCTATAAATCGATATTTTAAAAAGAAAATGGACAGATGACAAAATTCACAGAAAATGAGAAAATACAGATAACTAGTATGTACTTGAAAAAGTGTTAAATCTTCTAAAAGAAATGCAAAATAAAATCATAATGTGTATTACAATTAAATAAGCAAAGATGAAGAGGTTTGATAATGTATCTGGGAAGGTGTGATTGAAGCAGCACTCTTATATCTTATCATGGGAGTATAAGTTAGTTCAACATATGTGCAGGGCAGTAGCAATATAGCAGTTCCACTCTTGGAATTTGATTCTATAAATATACTTGCCCATGCATGGGAAACATTCTATCTACAAGGATACCCATTGCAGTGTTGTTTGTAATAGCAACAGAATGCAAATAATGCAAATGCCTAACTGTAGGGAGTTAGGAAACCGGAAAAATATATATACAAGATATACCAGAAATAGATATATATAACAAATATATATACCAAAAATAGATATACCAGAATAGAATGCAGCTATTAGAAAGATTAAGGTGACTGTATACATAATGATATGGTGTTATCTCTAAGATATATAATGGTAAGAAGCAGAGTATAGAATAGGGTTTATAGTATATTCCTCCCCCAACCCCCATTTTAAAAGGAAAAGAATAAGAAATACAGAATCTTGAAAATCATATGTAATCGTTTGGTAACATTGGTTGTTGTGAAGAGGGAAACTTGGTAACAAAGGGTTGAGATGAGCAGGTGCCTTACTTTTACTCTACCCATTTGTAGCTTTTAGAAACTGTCCTATATGCTTGTATTGCCTGTTCAAATTTTATTAATTAATTAAAATCAAATGGATCATGATCCATACTGAAAAAATCTTAATTTCTATTTCAGAACATATAGGTGGATATTTTGGTAAATGGCAGATCAAAATGCACAAGTCAGTTCTAGGTGGATGGCACATCAAAATGTGAACAGTGAAACAGTAAACTTTTGGAAGAAATGGAAAATGTTTCATAACCTTGAAATAAGCAAAATGTCTTCAACAGGAGGCAAAAAGCATGAATCATAAGGGAAATAAATTGATAAATTGGACTATATAAGATTAGGAATTCTTATTTGTTAAAAGATACCATAAAAAATGAAAAGGCAAGCCACAGATTGGAGAAGATACTTGCAATAAATATAACAAACATTCATTTCTAGAATATGTTAAAAACCTCCTACAAACAGAAAAAAAGCAGACAATCCAGTAGATAAATGGGCAAAATATTTGAACGGGCATTTCACGAAAGAGGATATCCAAATGAAAATTAAAACCACAGTGGAGCACCTCTACATGCCCAGAATGGTTAAAGTAAGAAAGATTAACAGTGTTTGGTGTTGCTGAAGATAATGGAGCACCTTTTCCTCATGGTGGGGAAAGTAAATTGATATGACCACTTTGGCAAATTGTCTTTGGTATTATGGCTGAACACATGATTTCCTGTGACCCAGCAATTCCACTCCTACGTATATACCCAAGAGAGATGCATGCACATGATCACCAAAAGGCATCCACTAGAATGTTATGGCAGTTTTATTGGAAATAGCCAAAAACTGAAAACTAATAGAATGCAATATCCAGTAGAATGGAAAAGTAAATTATAATATATTCACACAATGGAATGTTGTGCAGCAATGAGGATAAATTATCTACAAATACACAACAATATGGATGAAGTTCACAAACCATAATGGTGAGCAAAAGAAGCCAGACACAAAAGAGCTTACCTTCTAGGAGTCCATTCATATGTGTTACAGTAATAGGCCAAACAAAACTATGATGTTTCAAGTCAGGATAACAGGTTTTCTTGGTGAGAGCGAGTGACTGGAAGAAGAGGACATGAAAAAGGCTTCTGGGGTGCTGGTGATGTTCTTTTTCTTGATCTGGGCACTGGATTCACAGGTGTATTCAATTTGTGAAAATTAATCACCATGCACTTAATGACTAGTCTATTTCATTGTATGTGTGTTACACCTATTAAAAAGTTTTTAAAAGGAATGGGTCAGAAAAAATTCTAAAACTAGAGGTAAATGCAAGACAGTTGTAATAGTTTTGTATTTTATTGTCAGTCTTCTCTGGTCTTACTTGATTTTGTTATTAACTAAAAATCTTATTCCTATTACTTAACTTTAAAACTGTTTCCTTCCCTCTTACTCATGTAAAATCAGCGATGGTGTCTTTACCCTTTCAACCACCTCATGTGGCTCATTCTATGCTGTTAGGAAAGCATGGAACAAAGCAGAGTATCGAATAGGGTTTATAGTATATTCCTCCCCCACCCCCATTTTAAAAGGAAAAGAATAAGAAATATAGAATCTTGAAAATTATATATAATCAATTGGTAACATTGGTTGTTGTGAAGAGGGAAACTTGGTAACAAAGGCTTGAGATGAGCAGGTGCCTTACTTCAACAGGAGGCAAAAAGCATGAATCATAAGGGAAATAAATTGATAAATTGGACTATATAAGATTAGGAATTATTGTTTATTAAAAGATGCCATAAAAAATGAAAAGGCAAGCCACAGATTGGAGAAGATATTTGCAATAAATATAACAAACGTTCATTTCTAGAATATGTTAAAAACCTCCTACAAACAGAAAAAAAGCAGACAACATCACACTGTGTGATGTTTGTCTTTAGTTTTATTTTCCTGCAGGTGAAATGGCTGTTTGTCAACTAAGATTGAGGCCCAATAGAAAGGAAGGGAAGGCTTGAAAACAAGGCTTGACTGAGGATGAATTGAACAGGTGTAAATGTGTCCGTCATCTTCATGTGTGTTAGCATGGTGCTGAAATGCAGAGAAGATACAGAAGTAGGAGAGCTTCACCCAGGGGACTGTGGCAGGTGATGACATCCACACCAGCATTCTGGACCCTTCTGTGGTTGTCTTCACCAGTTTCACTAATAGCAGACTGACTAATGCTGCTTAATTAAATCCAACAGACTTAAACTTTTTTGCTCACATATATCTTAAAAGAACTTAGAATATTCTTTACCACTCACTTTTAAATTGACATCCAAAGGTTTTTCAACATGTTTCAATTTTGTAAAAAAGGAGGTAGGAAATAGATGAATATTTTTTAAAATGAAGAGGAGGAGGCCGGGCATGGTGGCTCATGCCTGTAATCCCAGCACTTTGGGAGGCCAAGGTGAGCAGATCACCTGAGGTCAGGAGTTCAAGAGCAGCCTGGCCAACATGGTGAAACCCCATCTCTACAAAAATACAAAAATTAGCCAGGCATGATGGCGGGTGCCTGTAATCCCAGCTACGTGAGAGACTGAGGCAGGAGAATCGTTTGAATCCAGGAGACGGAGGTTGCAGTGAGCCAAGATTATACCATTGCACTCCAGCCTGGGTGACAGAGCAAGGCCCCGTCTCAAAAATAAATAAATAAATAAAAAGAGGAGGAGCAACTGTAACTAGAATCAGTATTTCATGATATGATTTGATAATATTAAATACCTTGTGAATAAAAAGCACACTGAATCATCTGTAAGAAATTAATAAAATTTTAAGCTGCTACTTTTATCTTGAGCTTTTTGGTAGTTCTGCAGAATATTCTAGTTCTAGTTAGAAGAATCAACCTCACTAACATATAACCGCTTCATATGTCCTAAATTCAGAACACCCCACTTCAGGCCCCAAACACTGTTTCTAATGGTACATTTCACCTTTGTCAAAATATCCATAAGACAGGAGATGCTATGGATTTAATTATTTAAAGACAGGAAATGCTAATGGGTAGAAGTCAAAAGTCTTTTGACTTTGAGGAGCCAAACAAAATTGATAAATCAATATACCCCAGAATATGTACCATAGTAGGTTTGGGATGGCACCATGTACAAACTCAGTCTGCATCTCAGACAAAGTTTTTAAAAGATCCCATGTGAAAGTTGAGAACCTGGAAATTTTTCTCCTAAAGTTGTCTGTGACTGTTTATTTCTTAGAAAATCTTTGTTTGAAGTTAGAAGACTGCTGCGATAGGTATTTGAACAAGTAGCCAAGAAAGACAGATGTGCTGGCCCTTTTGGCTTTCCATGTAAACAGTCAAGGAAGCCAGCATGGCAAATGGTTACATTCAACCTGTGGCTTCCATGTTTTTGATGGAAAGATAAACACCTTTATTGTTAATAGATAAACAATTTCAACTGGAAGAAAATAGCATGACTAAAAGTTAAGTGTGTTGAAGCATAAAAGTTACTTTTGTATATTTGAATTTGGAAATGTGATCCCTCAAAAATGTTCTTATAAAAATAGCTAACTTGGGCCGGGCGCGGTGGCTCAAGCCTGTAATCCCAGCACTTTGGGAGGCCGAGGCGGGTGGATCACGAGGTCAGCAGATCGAGACCATCCTGGCTAACATGGTGAAACCCCGTCTCCACTAAAAATACAAAAAAAACTAGCCGGGCGCGGTAGCGGGCGCCTGTAGTCCCAGCTACTCGGAGGCTGAGGCAGGAGAATGGCGTGAACCTGGGAGGCGGAGCTTGCAGTGAGCCGAGATCGCGCCACTGCACTCCAGCCTGGGTGACACAGCGCAACACCCCTCACAAAAAAAAAAAAAAAAAAAAAAAGCTAACTTGTTTAGTGAATTTTTAGTTTATATCATTTTGTAAAGTTATGTGGATTTTGGCAATTATGCCTTATGATTGTCATTTTAAAATAACATGGCTATTCATTTATATGTATAGTAATACACAAAGTAGTGTGTAAATAAAATTCAGTTTATTAGGAATTTTATCATTGGATGTAATAATTACAAAGTCTTCCACTAAGCAACCTTACAAGTTAATATAGTTTTTCTAGATAACATAATTAAGGTAAACAAAATACTTTTACCTTATACTTTAAGAATCAGAAATTACGTATTTTATGTTGTTTGAAATTAACCTCTGTGTTTGCCTCTCAGCAGTCAATAGAGTAGCTTGTTTTTTTTTTAATTGTATGCTTTCTTTAGGGTTTCTTTTGAGTTTCACCAGACCATGTCTAACAAAATAGTGATAATTTTTGACAAAATGTTTTATTGTTAATGTTAAGATCCTAAATTAAATTACATTTTACTGAAATGAAACTGTGTAAATGATGTAATTGAACTTAACTATTATTTAAAAATTGGTGAAAATAGAGTAAGATTTCCTGCCTAGGACACAAGCACTAAAACTTTGTTTCTCAAAATGTATTCTTTCAAACCTCATCATGAACATAGAGATGCTGGTTAAGATACAGATTCCTACACCTCCTACGTGGTAATCTGCATTTTGATCAAGCATCCTGGATGATTCTGAAGCGCAGGAATCTGTGAAGACAGCTATTCTAGGGCAGCATTACTTAATCATGGATGATCCAAAACAGAAAGAGGCACCTCAAGTCCTTTTTTAGCAGAGTCCAAATAATAAAGTAATAAAAAGAAACGATGGGTCCTGGAGACATACACCTTCTTTACATCTTGACTATGATAGCCTAATTCAAATGTAACTGTCCTGTCTTTGTAGCTACGACATTTTATCCTCATTACCCTCCAAAATACCAAATATTTCCATTCATCACTTATTACAAATGCCCTGAAATTACATGCAGAATGCTTATAAAGTATGTTTACCTGAATTGCTGTAGAACAAGTATTTAATTAAGTGCCATAAAAAATTTGCTTTGTCATTTTTAAATACAGATTTTTAGTGATGCATTAAAATAACAAATACAGATATTTTAGTTTAATTCAGTAAAATGGAACCAGTACAACCTGTGTTTTCACAAATGAAGTGATTCAGAATGGGTTTGTCAGCACTAATGGGGCCTTTGCACGCAGAAGTAGGATAAATAGCACATTTCTGTCCCACATTTTTCCTAAAACGAAGGCTGTCTCTAATCTTTGTCTTTCCACAAACCTTCATGCACTAAACTGTGTGCCAGTGACATAGGAAGCTCATTTTGCTTGTAATGGGCGATGTGCTTGTCTAGTAGATCATTTGTGAAACCGAAGTTGGCTATTATAATGTGACAGGTATGTAAATAACATTTATCAGTGATCTCTGTAAAATCGATTCTTCCTTTCCCTTGTCATTATAAAAGGAAACTTTATTTCAGAGTAGAAAGTGCATTGTCTGAACTCATCAACACCCTCTCTATCCTTCCCCCCCCCAATTTGTTGCAGACCAGGATGAAAGAGCAGCTGAGCTCAGCAGGGAGCAGAACGAGAAAACCATCCGGAGCACGCAGACCGCGCTCCGCAATTTCCGTGAGTTCCTCATCTCCAAGTATCCTTCTGAAACAAGAGAGATTTATGTCATCCCTTGCAAAGAGTTGGATGCCTACCTTGCCTCTTTCTTTGTTGATGCCAGGCAGAAGGATGGGTCCGAATACGAACCCAACAGCTTGGCCAATTACCAGTGTGGGCTTGAAAGGTACCTAAAGGAACACAGGTATGGCTACAGCATCACCAGGGATAAGGAATTCAAGCGTTCCCAAGAGGCCCTGAAGCAGAAGCAAATTGAACTCCGCTGTAAAGGAAAAGGAAATAAGCCACACAAGTCCATGAAGCTCACCTTTGCTGACGAGCTCATCCTGCGGAAAAGGGGACTACTAAGCCGATATAATCCCGAGGGTTTGCTCAACCTAGTCTGGCTCAACAACACAAAAGCTTTTGGGCATTGCACAGGCTTCCATGGATCTACCTTAAAATGGGGTGATATCCGGCTCCGGGTGACAGAGACGGGTCTGGAGTACTTGGAGTGGATGGGTCAGGACACAGGAGACCTGAATGCCAAAACCAAGAGAGGGGGGACAGACTCCCGTGTGTATGCCACCCAGCACGCCCCACAGACCTGCCCTGTCCAGGACTATAAGGAGTATGCCCAGCGGCGGCCTCCCGCCATGCGCTACGAGGATGCCCCTTTCTACTTATCCATCAAGCCAGTTGTTAACTTGGCCGCTCTGCATTGGTACAACTGCCAGGCCCTTGGCAAGAACAAGCTGGCCAAGATGGTGAAGACCATGTGTGAGAAGGGCAACATCCCTGGCAGGAAAACCAACTTCAGTGTGTATCAGAGCTGCAGCACCTTGTCTGAAGCCCAGAGCAACCAGCTGGTGCTGATCTGTAACAATCTGAGCCAGCAGGCTGCCCAGTCAGTGGCCGGCCACTCCAACAATGGCAATTTCATCGTCTCCGCCTCCTATGACTCTTCCTCAGACACCGCTTGACCAGGTGGCTTGAGCAAGACTCCAGTTTGCTTACCATGTCCAGAGAAACTGTGATTATACACCGCTTCTCATTCCCCTTCCTGTGCCCTCAGTGTTAATTCACTTTATAAAAATATAAATATATAATATATTTTTCTTTTTACAAATAAGCCAATGGAGATAATTTAGTATTACTAACATAGTATTTATAGGCTTAAGACAAATGTACTTGTGAGTGATCAAATGTAATTACTGTTACAGACTTTACAAAACCATATGTGGTTCTCAGGCAACACATAGAGAGGGAATTCTGTTTTTTAAAAACTGTCATAAAGGAAATTGAGAGTCATCCCAGACTTACATGCTTGCGTCCTCAACTCCTGCTTTTCCTTCCCACCCCAACTCCCATTTTTTGTCTCCTTAATAAATGGCTTTATTTTTTTAATTTTTAAAATTCTATATTAATCAAGAGGAGACATTAACTTTACTGCTGACACAAAACTGTATTCAGCTAGATCCAGAATATAAAAGTGTTGTATAAGCTCAACATCAAAATAATTTACACCTTCTCTTTTTTAACTTGAGTTTTAACTCCTGTGCCTCATTTTTTACAATGTATGAAAATCTAGATGTTTAGCTAACATCTTTTATTTTGTGGGGGAAAGGGTAGAAGGAGGGAATAAAGGTGCCATTCTTTTTGGGAGCTACATGATTTGAAAATAATTTGCAAAGTCTGATATTGTGGCTAAAAAGACTGTTACATAGCTCATTTTAACTATTGTGCTTGAACCTGGAAAGAGTGTTTCTTTTTTTGTCCCTAAGAAATGGGCATAAATGAACTTTGACAAGAAAGTTAAACCTACCAAAGCTTTGAAAATGTTGCCAAGCATTAAATTATGTATAAAGAGAAGGTAAAGGGTGGAAAGTCTTATTAAAAATCTAGAAGCAGTAGTCGAGACAACAAAAAAACTCATCCTCTTCAAAGTTCATATTCCCCTAATTACTTACTTAGAAACATTAAACAGTCTCTTTTCTCCTGGGGCAAGGCTGGGTATTTGATTCTGTAATTGAGATCCAAGGAATATAATATTGGCACTCATTTTCGGTAACAATATTTTGTTACCAGATTTTGCTGAATTCAAGGCATTCTTGAAAATGTGTGAGATTCTTCTATAGTAAATATAAATGCATTTATCTGTGATATCCTGCAATTATTATAATAATTTTGGTTAAACATTTGTGGCAGTTTTTCCAAGGTCTTTGTTTTCAAGTCTTGAAGCCTGTGGTGAATTATTAGTTAAGATATTTCAAAAATAAAATAAATTTAGACATTAGAGCCACAATAAAGCTGAGCTAGGTTCCTATTCTGTATAATCAGCAACACACATAAACCCCAAATCTTGATTGTTTTGTTGGACCTGGGAATTCTATTGGGAAATATTTGTTCTTCAAGGCAACCTCATAATTCACATTAGCTAGAAAGGTAGGTGGTATTTTGTACATTAATTTAGTGTATAACCAGGTCAAATTTCATTCTGAATTGCTTTGCTAAATCATCACAGAGCTGAGCTCTCCCATGGTCAGGGAACTCCTTCCAACACCAAGTCATAAGCACATAAAGACCCGTTCCTCTAAGCTGTGACCTTTCATCTGGCTCGGGAGTAGGAAGTCAGCTGTGGACTTTGTGTGGTGGAATTAACCTCATGTTCATGACTTTTCCTCCATAGAGAAGCATTCATTTATACATCTAGAAACAAGAAGAGAGGGCAATGTCTTGCTTTATGTTTTTGTATTGATAATGATGACAGCTGCCATTTTTGAGCCAGCATGCATGCCAGCACTGTGCTAAGTGACTTACATGCATCACATATGTAAGTCATAGTTACTAATCGTAAAAAAAAAAAAAAAAAAAAAAAGGAAAACACAGATAAGGATAAAAAAAACAAAATATATACTCATAAGTCTTCTAGCCAAAGATTACCATTAACATTTTGGCAAATATTTCTTCAGACATATTGTAATACTTACATATTTATTTCTGTATACATTATCTTAATCTTTTCAGCAACTTTGAAAAGGTGAGTTATCTTCATTTTATGGTCAGGTCAAGATAAGTCAATTAGGTCATAGCTAAAGAAACGGTAGTCTGTCATTTCACTCCAGAGTTTTTTTCTATTTACCTTTCTCAGTACCAACTCATAATTAATTTCCAGTGGTTTGAGCCAGAGCTGGGGACACAGTGTCTTAACATCTCTGAAGGATGTCTGATCAAAAGGAATGCTGAGTGATCTTTCGTGGTGGCAGCATGTCCTCTAGTCCTCTCCCACACCTATACATTTGGAGCCGCAGAGCCTCTTTCTCCCAGTTCTCTTTACAGAACCTTCCTGTTCTTATTCTATAGCTAGTCCTTACGGCATCAGACAGCTTACTTTAAGGGAACTCTTTAAAAATATATAGTTATTTTTATGTGGTTACCTCTCATATTTAAAAAAAGTTCTCTGTAAAACACTTAAAATGTTATGGTGCATCTAATTTTTAATTGACATAGTTTCTAAATTTTTGATATGTTTCTGACAGCACAGTAAGTTTGTCTTAAGGAAGAAGAGCACTCAGTCTGCACTGAGAAAGCAGAACTAGAAAATGTCAGTTCCCTATCTGTGTTTATTGAGGTACTAAAATGAAAATCTTTGTCCTGCTTAATCATATTGCATCTTCATTTAGAAGAACACAATTAAATTGAGAATGTGAATTATTTTTATTTATTTATATTTTTCTGTGATAACTCAAACCAAATAGGAACATCATGACTTTTAGTTTCAGAAAACTGTTTTCTGAGTAATGACTTGGTAGAAGCATAGCCAAATTACAGTATCTGTCTTTTTTTGTTTGTTTGTTTGTTTGTTTGTTTGTTTGTTTCAATAGAGACAGGGTCTTGCTCTGTTGCCCAGGCTTCAGTGCAGAGGTGCAGTCATAGCTCACTGTCAACCTCAAACTCTGGGGCTCAAGAGATCCTCCCGCCTCAGCCTCCCAAATAGCTAGAACTACAAGTGCACACCATCACGCTCGGCTAATTTTTTGTAGAGATGGGGTCTCGCTGTGTTGCCCGGGCTGGTCTCAAACTCCTAGCCTCAAGAGATCCTCCTGCCTTGGCCTCCCAAAGTGCTGGTGTTATCTCTTGGAGTTAATTATATTATGAAAAATCTACAACTACCTCTCAATTTTGTGTTTTCATCTGAATGATACTGAGGAGATAGTACTGCCAGATGCCATTTTTATTATTTGTAATATTAAGAAAAAATCATATTCATGCTGTGGCAGAGGCAGGTGTCAAAATTGCATATATACTTTAGCAAAAAGTCAACAGTCTAGCAGGTGTTCACTACAACTGAATGTGCTGCCTTTTCAGGCAATCCTGTGGCTCAAATAAAGCCATATTTGCAGTGCTTAACTTTATGATCAATGTAATGTCATGTAAGAAACCCTCCAGTGTTCCTCACATAACTGAAAGTTTTGCACTACCTACAACAAAAACACTGAACACTGTCAACATTTGGATGACATAGCTGCATAATTTGGTCTTTGTTTTCATATTCATGTGAGTGACTGTTGAAAACCATAGGTGCTAGCTATTAAAAAAAATAATGTTTGAAAAAATTAGAGATAAGATATTTATTCAAGACAGCTTATTCTAGATTCCATTTGATACAGTTATTAGGGCTGGTCTGAATATGACTTATAAATATATATCAGCAATTTAGGATATTTATAATTATTTTTCCCTATGGCTAAATTTTCCCTATGTTAAATCACTGCCTGTTCTACAAAAGAGTAGTCTGAAAATCTAGCATACATTTGATCTCTTTGGTTTTTCAGTTAGATTACCGTTAGCTGAAACTTTCATAGCATTTACTTGTCTAAATCATATGGCTTAGCTTCCAGATGCCATGAAATCAGTGACTTTATTGAGATGAAAATTCATAGTCAGATCAACAAATATTTATTGAACAGCTAGGGGCCAAACTGGGAGGGGTATAAAGATACATAAAATAGTCCCCGCTGTCAAGGAATTTATAAAAGACATTGTAATAAAAGGTAGTTCATTTTTGAGAGCCCAGCAAAAAACTCTATGCTAATACTATTTTGCATAGTTTTCCAAACTTTGTACTCATGCAATTTATCCATTATTTATTCATTGAATATGTAGGTTTGCTGCAGAATACATAATGCTGCTTTGAGTATTTTCTGGAGAATCTTTCTTAGAGCCTGTTTTAAAATCAATAAAGTGAAGGCATTTCTGTACCATCCATTGTGTTCATGTAGATGCACATATGCATCGGAATGTGCAGATCTGTCATCAATGACTATTATCTCTTGAGCACTGATAGTATGCCATTGTACTGAGTGCTTTATAAGTTGTTTCACTTAATTCTCACAATAGTCCCATTAGGTAAGTATTATTATTTCCCTTTTATAATTGAGGAGATCCAGAGAAGTCAAATGGCTTGCCCATGTCACAGTTAATATGTAAGAGCATCCGTATCTGAAATTAGATCCAGATCCCATTAAGCACTCTCTTTTTCTGCTATAGCTGCATGTTCAGGAAATGATTTGCTGTGCTTCTGTAGACCCTCTGAAGTTATAAATTATAAATGAAATCCCAGGTGTAATAAAATCATCAATATTAATTCAGCTCCTCATTGATTGAGATCAGTGCCATCAGCAGCACGTTTGTTAGCACAACGTTATTGAGGCCCCATTACTGTAGTATTTTGAGATGAGATATTAACCAGTTTGTTTACCCCTGGTTACCAGCAGACAGCAGAAGTTTGTGTCACTCTTTAAAAAACACCTAACTTTGTCATGGAGGCAAGTGTGTATATACACAAGGAAGTATATATTTAAGTGATTGTAATTTATTTTTACCCCAGTTAAAGCCAAAACCCCAATTTCAAGAGAGTGCTTTATAATTTAGGCAGGGAAGCGGGAGGGTCTAGGCAGAGGGAATGCCTACAAGCCAATATCGATTGCCATTGACCAGATACTAAATATGAATCAGAGGTAGACTGTGAACCTATTCAGAGTTTTCCTGGTTCGACTATCTGTAGTTTAATGTGAGACAGACGATGATCTTAATCATCCCTCTTCTGACTGATTTTATCTGTAGGAAAGGTATATTTTGATCCTTACTTCTCTAGCCAAAATAAAGCTGTAATACTAAGTACCTGTAAATAAAAACTCTCCCATATGATAGAAGAAATATATACCTAAGCCGAGGGAGGAAAGTCAAGGGGAATGTGTAATTTCTTGCAGCAAGATATCTTTTAAAGCATTCATTCATTTAAAAATAGTTACAAGTACTGAAAGAATTAGCAAGTTCTCTGTCAGTTTAATGTTTCCCAAATAGAATTCTATTATACAAGTTATGTCTCTGTACATCTACCATATGATATGGTACGGATAGACAGTGATCAGTTAAGAAATGCACACTGGCAAAGGCATCCTCAGTTGTTGTTTAATGCATGGTATTCAGACATTGCTTTCCCTTCCCACTTGCATCTGGTTGAGATGATACTGAGTGCATAGCCTTTCATAAAGCAAAATGATGAAGCTAGGATAATTTTAGAGATCCTTGCTATCAGAACTGGAATAAAGAAATACATCACAGATATCATCCTGTTGGGAGCTGGTGTATTTCTAGTGATATAACAACAGAAAAGAAGAGATGATACTGATGAAATACCAAGAACTCTACTTTTACTTTTCTAAACAGAAAAGGAAGACATTTAAAATTTTCATGGTCCAGCCTGTTTGTAAATTGACCAGTTGGGCCTGCCAAAGCTGAGCAAAAACTTGAAAATTATTTTTTTTAATGGTGTTGTAATACACTTGAGTTCTCATGTAAACAATGACTTTTGTGAGTTAGAACCAGAGTATTAATTAGGTCAGAATCCCAGTTTGATTAGAATATTAATTAGGTCTGAGTATTAATGTAAACCATTGTCTTTGTTGAATTATTAGTCATAGAGGCTAGATCTGGAAAGGACCCAAGAGATCATCTAGCCCAGTGATTTTCATGCTGTGGAGAGTAGGAGTCACCATGTCCTCATGTAGGTGGGGAGTGGAGAAGGCAAGGAGATAGAAATAGCCAATACAACACAACCTCAAACAAATTCCCCAGAGGTCTCATGTTTCCTATCCCCTCCCCTCCTTTGAGACTCACTAGACTGACTGAGCTGCTGTTACCTCTGGAATGCATCCTTCAGGTGTGCTAGCTGGAAAGTAAAATTGGAAACATCTAATCCACCTTTTTATTTATTATTTTTCGAGACAGAGTCTTGCTGTGTTGTCCAGGCTGGAGTGCAGTGGCACAATCAAGACTCACTGCAGTGGCACTGCAACCTTGAACTCTTGGGCTCAAGCAGTCCTCCCAACCCAACTTCCCGAGTAGCTGGGACTACAAGTTCATACCACCATGCCTGACTAATTTTTAAAAATTTTTTATAGACATGAGATCTCACTGTGTTGCCCAGGCTGGTCTCAAACTCTTGGACTCAAGTGATCCCCCTACCTCAGCCTCCCAAAGTGCTAGGATTACAGGCGTTGACACTGCTCTGGCCTAATCTACCCTTCATTTACAGAAGAGGCAACAGCCCCAGAGAAAGGAGGTGAATGCTGAGGTGCACACACCTTGTTAGGGTGTGAGCTTTCCCTTGTTGGGGTTAAAGCCAGGACTAGAACCAGGCACCCTGTCTGTAGGTAGAGTTTAGAGAGGAAAAACAACCCTGTATTTCTACTTCTTGTTTTCCAAATTTTAATTGTTTTTAAAACCCACAGATTTCTCTTAGGAGTAGATTCAAGCTGCCAGGTTCCAATAGGCTGTTTTTGAATGTGACATTTCACTTTTCATTGTGTTGTGTTACATCTTAGTTTTAGCAACTTTTCTTTTTGGAGTTTGATAGGAAAATCTGTAAATGTAATTGTTCTTTGATTCTAACGAACATCTCTCAGCCTACCCCATTTATATTTTGTTTTCAATTATGGAGGTGAGACTACAGTCTTCAAGAATATCAATTCTAGTTATAGATTATGAACAAGAAAGTACATTTTTGTTTCATTTGATATTCACTTGGATATTGAGCTACATAGCATATATACTACTGGTTCTGAATGCAACCCACAGTATTTTTTAGTCTATGGCAAGTTTTAAAAATCATATTTAAAGTTTTGGGACATATCCTCAGTCAAAAGGATCAAATTTCTATCAACATAATTAGGAAGTTTCTGAAGTAAATTAATTTAGAGATAGTAAAGGGGGAAAATGGTAACTAAGGAAAGAGGCCTACAGTAAGTAGATGTAGAAATACAAACTTACTTAAATGCAAATTATTTGTATTTCTCATCTTGCTTACTCTTCTGAAAAGGAACTCAAGCATAAATATTTAAACATTTCACAAATTTTTATTTTACAAATCATATTTACCAGATCATAGTTGAAAAAAGTTCAAATTTTAGATGTTTTTAAAAAAGGTACAGTGTGATTTGTCTTTTTATATAATGTTGAATTATGTTAGACTTCTAATGTTTGTCTTGGTATTACACTGGGATTAGACAGCATTTTTACCATTATGCATTCATTTCAATAAGAGCTTTGAAAATGCTTTGGCATTGTTTGTTTGTGATGAGTAGAATTAGGAAGATATCAGCAATATAGATTCCTAACAGTAATTGTGTATACTGTATTTTAGTGATTTTTATGTCCATTTATTTTCTGTAATTCTTTTATAAATCCCTTAGTATTCTTCTGCTAGAAATTAATTTATAACTGATTATTTATATTGGATGAAGTAGGAGGTCCATGTTTAGTATTAACCCACTCAGATTAACTTTATCTAACTGAACTTTTATATCTATAATTCATTAGATTGTTACAACTTTTTAAATAGCATTTATAACAAAATAACTTTTGTTTTATAAAACATTTGTTACAAAAAAAAACCTTGCCAAAAATCATTACGATTTCTATGCATTGTGTAATATTCAGTGATGTTGAGATTTTGCATGTTGTTATAGGTGCTCTTTCATATGTACGTTTGTGGTGTTGATGTGGAGTTGTTAACCACTGCTGCTATCACTTGTTGTAGTTAAACTGAAAAACTGTTAAAAGGCTGTGCCAGTCAACATTTCTATGTGTGACCTAAGTAACTATGTACTTCATTGTTTAATATTTTGAGCCAGCACTTAGTGGCCTCTACAGAAGGAAATATTGTAGTTGTCAAAGTGGTGCCAAACTTGAAAATCTTGTATCATATTTATAATTCCAGGCTAGGTCAACTTTTCTTGGACACTTTCCAAGCTCTTTGAAAGCAGAAAATATTTGCAAAAAGAGAAAGAAAGCAAGAACTCTGAATTTTTCTAGTACTCTCTCCTCTAGAATTTTAAACATTCTTTTCTTTTGATACTTGAGTATCTTACAGAAAAATCCAATGGAATGACAATAGAGCAGTAGAATTTCCCTTGATCTGGATATTTTTAGGCTGAATAGTGTAATAGCAGAGGACTATGAGGTGCATACATTATTTTTGTTGGCTATCATGGCTTCTTGTTTGAATTTCATTTAATAATATTCAGGCTGGACATGGTGGTTCACACCTGCAATCCCAGCACTTTGGGAGGCTGAGGCAGGCGGATCACCTGAGATCAGGAGTTCGAGGCCAGCCTGGCCAACATGACGAAACCCAGTCTCTTCTAAAAATACAAAAATTAGCTGGGTATGGTGGCTCACACCCGTAATCCCAGCTACTTGGGAGGCTGAGGCAGGAGCATTGCTTGAGCCCGGGAGGTGGAGGTTGTAGTGATCTGAGATCACACCACTGCACTCCAGCCTGGGTGAGGGAGCGAGGCTCCAACCCAAAAAAAAAAAAAGAATATTCAGTAGTTTTATTTCCTTTATAAAGAACCATTGAAACCTCACAGTTCCCACTTGTTAACTTTTACATTCAGCATTTACACAGATTTACTTAACATACTTGGTTGCCTTATGGCCGTCAGGATTTCTTCATGCCTACCCGTCTGGTACCTGGTGTTTCTATCTTGCCTCAGCAATTCCAAACAAACTGAAAGTAAAGACAAAATTGTTTCAACAGATTGACTCTACTACACATTGTTAAAATTTAATATGAGGGAAATACCACTATACTTTTATTTATACTCCTAAAATGAGTGGGGGGAACTGTCATAAAGTGTTGAGAAAAGAAGGCTGCTTCCTGAAGAGCCTTTTTACACCAACATGCCAGAACTCCACACTTGGTGCAGCGTTTCCTTCTGTCAGTTCAATGGGCTTATGATCACAAGATTCCTTTAATAAAGGGGTAGTCTCCTGAATTGTATAGAAACTGTGTGTGTGACTGTCAGATACGCAGCAACAGCCAATGCTGTATTTGGACACATTGCTGCTGAAATTACTGAGTTAATTCCAAGACTATTGAAACTAATTCATCAAGGTCCCCACCACCTCTTTGCTTAAAGGAAAACAAAGGCAGATTTTAACTGTGAGCCTTTTCTCTAGAATATGCTGTAGACATTTGCCCCTCCCTGAGGTGATAAAGCAATAAAAATAAATTTAATTATGTGTGGTCTAAAGAAGTTCTGCCTTTGTCCATTGGCCTCCAGAGTCACACAAAAGTATTTCTACGTCAGAGATTTTCAGGCAGAGCCTTTGTACCAAGAATTCCTTTCATATTTTGGACACCAAAGATTATGGCATGATACATCCTGATGATTAACAATTTAGCAATGGGCACATTTGTTTGAGTCCTGCTCTTGGATTTATTTCCCACCTTGGGGTCTTATGTACATTTTGTATTTCTGTCCTGAGGCCTTTTTACCTCGGGCGGTTTTTAAATCAAATACATATATATTTATTAGTTTTCTAATTTATAGAGTTTCCAATTTTTCCCACAATTTTAAATGTTTTCACTGCCAAAGTTAGATGTACATTTGCTAGATTAGCTCCATGACCGGTAATAGTTTGTACTTTTTATGTTGTAGTCTGAAAATGTGACTCTAACCCTGTAGGCCTGAAACCTGGTGGGAAAATGATCAAAAGTGTTTTAGATTCAACAGACTTACTACATATGACTTGTCTATTAAAATGAAGAACTTTCATGGTTTACTAGAATGAATGCTGTATTCAACTTCAACAAGGTCTTCCATCCTTCTTATAAATCTTAAGAGTGCATTTAAGGTTTCTTTCACTTTTACTTTATCCCTTGGAAGTTAATTGGGAATAAAAAGATTTATCAGTTTAGTCACTGTAATTTAAGACCAGGCATCTGCTTAGAAATACAATAACCACAATTAATACTTAGAGAAAATTGTTTCAACAGATCAACTCTGCTATTTGACAAAATATAGTACTGGTCTTTGAGGATGCATTTACTTTTCCCCAAATTTGATAGATTGTTATTTTTATGTATTTTTTCTGGGCACTTGGTTTTTAACTGATTTACATGAAAAAAGCACATGTGCCTGTTTCACTCAAATCATATTTTGAAACTTTTTAAAAGCTGCTAGTTATAGTTTGTGAAAGAGGAGAAAGGTGAATTGAAATAGAGGGAAATTTCTGTTACTGTGTCAAATATGTGACTGATGATTTTGGTCAGATAATCTGCTGCCTGTCAATATTTGTAATAGAATTTTTTGTTAAGAGTACTCTCAGTTTCATCTTTATTTTGCTGCTCACTGATTTTTTACACTAAGATGTTCTCATCTTTGTCAGCTCACTGTTTTTGCTTCATATTTGTCTGTATACTTGTGCTCTAAATAAAAATCTAGTTTTATGTCTAGTTTATTCCATTGTGTGTATGTTTGCCTTTAATGTAGTGTAATTTTCTATTGTTTTTGATATTTGTTGGTACAGCCTAAAACTTATGGAAATAAGAAAAGCAATCCAATAAAGTCAGCTAATGAGTGTCAACAGTGTCTCTATAATGAGAGCATGCTTGAGTCACAGTGTTTCGTCTGTATTTGGGCATGATGACCAGTCTTCATCCATTTAATAAATTGTTTTCTGCAAAGCTGGCTGATTTTTGTAGCTACAACAAACAAACCACATTTTGAAAAACATGTTGTCGACCTGGACATTGTGCACTGGCCTCAGGATATACAGTCAGTGCAGATTGAGCCAAGCAGCCCATGTGCAGCGTTTCTAACCACTGACATGGAGGGGAGGCCCTGGAAGGGGAAGCATTGCGCATGTGACTATGCCAACACAGATCATAGGGTAGCAGCAGTCCTTTAATATAGGATCTGCAGTTGAATTGATCCTAGGCTGCCTGGAGCCCCAAGCCTGAAAATCCTGTTAACAGAAAAAGCCCCGCTGCAAACAATGAACGCACTTGTTTTTTTGTGGAGCTCTGTTGGCCATTTTTCTTTACCTCCAGTAATCCCCTTGTCAGACACTTTTAAAATAGGTGCAAAATTATACTAAGCTGAGGCTCGGCACAGTGGCTCATGCCTGTAATTCCAGCACTTTGGGAGGCCAAGGCAAGAGGATCGCTTGAAGCCAGGAGTTTGAGACCAGTCTGGGCAACAAAGGGAGACTCTTTCTATTTTAAAAAATAATTTAAAAAATTTTTTTAATTATACGAAGCTAAGGAGATGCCGTGTTCTAAAATTACTTATTTTTAGGAGAATCATTTTAGTCAGATATAATTTTCCATGTACCATTTATTACCTTTGGCACGTATGATGGTATTCTTTGAGCCAAATAGGAATGGTTCTCCAGAATTATTAAGTTGGTTAACTTCAGACACATTTTTTGTGTCACTAAAATCATTTAATAATGAAAAAACATGTTAAAACATCTGAAAATACAACATCTCTCATACAAAATTACTTTGCAGAAATGCAAATGTTTTTCTTTCATGGCTGAATAGTCCACCAGTCTTTACTCACAGTTGAATATTCCAAATAGAAACAATGACTGTATTTTTGTATGATGATAGATTATATAAATTACAGGTAGTTATACCTTTATATTTTCGTAGTACTTAAACAAGGAACTCATCTTTAAGTGTGCTTGCAAGTTTTACATTTAAAATGTGACAAATTTTATTTCCTTGCTAGGGAAAGAATATTAGAATTCAAGTTGAGTAGTAACTACAAATCAAATAATGTTTTCCTTTTTAAAAGTCTTATTTATTTTCAATTTATTCATACTTATCTTTTTGAAGAGGATTCGATGTGACTAGAATGGCTAATATGTATGGAAAGTTTAATGTTGGTGATATATCGTCTCAAAAGATAATTTTGAACGCAAACACTGAATTTGATGGCAAACATTTTTAGAGTGAACGTATAAAAAAATGGAAGGCCAGGCATGGTGGCTCATACCTGCAGCCCAGCACTTTGGGAGGCCAAGGCAGTAGGATCACTTGACCTCAGGAGTTCAAGACCAGCCTAGGCAACATAGTGAGACCCCATCTCTACAAAAAAGTTTAAAATTAGTCTAGTATGGTGGTGCGCACTTGTCCCAGCTGCTAGAGAGGCTGAGGCAAGAGGATCGTTCGAGCCCAGGAAAGGAGATAGGGAATGCAACAAGCCGTGATCACACCACTGCACTCCAGCCTAGGGAATAGAGCAAGAGCCTGTCTCAAAAAAAATAAAAATAAAAAATGGAAGTAAAACCACGATTTGCTTTGTTAAGATTTATAATGCTTTGAAAATGCTAAGGCAATAAGTAGACATTTATTACTAATAATTGGTAAATACTAGTATCAAATCAGAAGTAAAAATCACAGGACTCATTACCCATAGATAAGAATGTTTAACATTTTCATGTTTTATCTTCCTTACAAAAATATACTTCAAAAACTAATCCAGTTGTATTTACCATTTTGTACGTTTGTAAAAGATCTTTAGTTTTTGAAAGTAGATTGTTATGAGCTACATATTTTTCCATTGCGCAGATGTGCCAAAATCTATTTTATAATGCTGTTGTTAGATTGGATTTGTTTCCAGTTTTTTGCTTTTATAAATTTGCCTTAAAGAACATCCTTGAGGATACATTTTTGTATACTTCTCTGATTAAATCCTTAGGATACATTTTTAAAAGAGGAATTCCTGGGCTAAATAAAAAGCACATTTTATTTATTTTTCCTATATATACATTTCCAAAGTCCTATTGATTTTTTTAACTTGCAAATATAATATGTTCATATTGCAAAACTTAAAGTTCCATGGAACTAATCACTAACCAATGTGATGTGTCTCCTTCCAGATTTTTTCTACATAATTATAAATCATTTAAATTTTATTTTTCTTATGAAAATTGGAGGCCAGGCGCGGTGGCTCACGCCTGTAATCCCAGCACTTTGGGAGGCCGAGGCGGGTGGATCACAAGGTCAGGAGATCGAGACCATGGTGAAACCCCGTCTCTACTAAAAATAGAAAAAATTAGCCGGGCGCAGCGGCGGGCGCCTGTAGTCCCAGCTACTCGGGAGGCTGAGGCAGGAGAATGGCGTGAACCCGGGAGGCGGAGCTTGCAGTGAGCCAAGATTGCGCCACTGCACTCCAGCCTGGGCAACAGAGCAAGACTCCGTCTCAAAAAAAAAAAAAAAAAAAGAAAAAGAAAATTGGAATATTGCTATGCATATTGTCCTAGAGTGAATTTTTCTTTTTAAATTAATATATTGTGGAACTGTTTTCATGTTAGCATATAGAAGGGTAACAATTTTTAATGACCGCATGTAAATATATATATATGCACGATTATTTTATCATCTGCTAGTGGGTTCTGGTGATCATCTATGTTCATTTATCTTTGCACACTTGTATATTTCTGCATTTAGTCAAAATTGCCCACCGAAAAGTTGTACTGATGTAGACATAATTCAGTATTGACTGAGAGTGCAGGCTCCCAGCAGCCTGGCCAACATTTAGATATGGACCTTTTTGTGTTTTTGATAATCTGGCAAATGAAATATATCTCATTTCAATTATAATGGCTATTACTAATGCATTTTGTTGTTTGTATCTGTTCTGTGAATAATTGCCTGTCATATCCTGGGCCCTTTTGCTAGCAAGTTATTTTTCTTGTTGGTTTGTAGGAGCTTTTCGTATGTCCTTGGTTTATGTTTTATAAGTATTTTCTCCAGTTATGTTTATTATCTTTTAAAATTTGTTCAGTGCAGGATTTTCCAAATTTTTTGACATCTAATCATCTGTATTTTATACTTTTTGGGTTGTGTTGTGCTGAGAAAGACTTTCTTTCCTCAATTCCAAAATCATGAAAAAATGTCTTCAAAAAAAAAGCTTTAAAAAAAAAAAAAAAAAAAAAAAGCTATTTAGATATGTGGGTTTTTGTGTGTGGTATGAAACAGGTATCTAAATTTGCTTTTGTTTTTGCTTTTCCAACTCAACCAATTATACCATTTATTGAAGAGTCCATCTTTCCCCAACAATCTGAATTAGAGTCTTTATTATACCCTCATTTTGCTATTTGCAGACCTTTTCTGGATTCTCTTCTGTAGCAATGATCTATTTGTCTCTTTCTTACAAATACTAACTTACAAATAGTAATTTAAAATTTATAGTGGTGTTATGGTACATTTTTTTTTTCAGGCAAGGCCTCCCAATTATTTTTGAAATTACCTTCCTTTTCTTATACATTTACTTTCTTAAACTTTAGAAACACCCTAACAAGTAACAACAATCAAAAAAGGGGCGATTTTAATTAGAATTACATTTAATTAAAGATTACATGAAGAAATTAAATATCTTTATAATATTGAGTCTCCCCATCTAGGTTCATGGTAGAACTCTTCATTTATTAGGTTTGCATATGCATTTTTAAAGGAATTTTTAAGGATTTTTTAATGTTTTCTCATTGAATGATACAATAATTATTGAAGTACTTATACTTACTGAAGTATAGCTTGATTACTTTTTATGAAGCTAATATATTGCTGTAACCACCACCTGGAGGGAGACATAGAATTATTACCTGAACCCCAGAAGCTTCCCTCAAGCTCCCTCCCTTACCTCCTTAAGGTAACCACTGACTTCACCATAGAGTCATTTTATCTGTTTTTGAATTACATAAATGGACCCTTTCAATATACTCTTCTGTGTCTGGCTTCTTTTGCTTAACATTATATTTGTGGGATTCTTCCATGTTTTTGCATACAGTTCACTCCAGTAGTCCACTCCTTGTTGCTATTGTATAATAATTCATTGTATAGATATTTTATAATTTTATATGCATACTATTGTTTATGGGGTCATAGGGTTATTTCCAGTTTGGGGCCATTTATTATTTGTTGTACTACTATGCTTTTATGAACACTCATACGTTCATGCCTTTTGGTACACATATGTACACATTTCTGTTGGGTATATATTTAGGTGTAGGATTACTGAGTCATAGAATTGGTGTGTGTTCAGCTTTAGTAGATACTATTAGTGTCCAAAGTGGTTGCACAAATCAACACTTGTACCAGCTTAGTAAGAGTGTTCCCGTTGCATATCTTCACTTTCACTTGACATTTGCAGATTTCATTTTTCATTTTAGACATTTTGGTGAGTGTATTTTAATTTATGTGTCCTGGAATATTAACATTTCTCTGCCCTGGAATATTAATGTTTCTATGCAGGGCCCATTCAAATTTTGTCCTTTTTTTTTTTTTTTTTTTTTTTTTGTTTGTTTTTGAGATGGAGTTTTGCTCTTGTTGCCCAGGCTGGAGTGCAATGGCATGATCTCAGTTCACTGCAGCCTCTACCTCCTGGGTTCAAGCAATTCTCCTGCCTCAGCCTCCCAAGCAGCTAGGATTACAGGTGCACACCACCACGCCCAGCTAATTTTTTGTATTTTTAGTAGAGATGGGGTTGCACCATGTTAGCCAGGCTGGTCTTGAACTCCTGACCTCAGGTGATCCTCCAGCCTTGGCCTCCCAAACTGCTGGGATTACAGGTGTGAGCCATCATGCACGGCCGTCTTGTCCATTTTTAATTGGACTGTCTCCCTTCTAAATGATTTTTTTCCTTTTCAAAAAAACTTCTAAGTTCGGGGGTACATGGGCAGGTTTGTTACATAGGTAAACTTATGTCATGGGGGTTTGTCCTTCTAAATGATTTTTCAGATAAGTGTACTACAACATCTTCTGCCACTGTGTGGCTTGCCTTTTCACCTCTTAATGCTGCATTGTGATGAATGTCTAATTTTCATTTTAGTGGAATTCAATTTATCAACCTTTTACTTTTGGGGTAGTGATTGTGATCAATCTTTTACTTTAGGGGTAGTGATTTTGATGTCCTGTTTAAAAATGTGTGATTATCCCATGGTCATAAAGCTGGTCTCCTGTTTCCTTTTTCCTTTATTGTTTTACTGGTCACATTGAAGCCATGATCCATTTGGAATTGTTTATGATGTGAGGAAGGGATTCCATTTTCTCATAGTGTGTTGAAGATGTTTGTGTTTGTGTTTTTGAGCTCATTTGGCCTATAATTTTCTTTTATTGTATTGTTCTTTGCTTATTTTTATAGAAAAGTTATGCAGTCCTATAAAAGAAGTGAGTGTTCCCTCTTTTTTTGTTCACTAGCAGAGTTTGGCAGTTGAAAGTATTTACTGGTGAAACCCATATGAACCTGAAGTTTTATTTTGGTTCTTGTGTGTGTGTGTGTGTGTGTGTGTGTGTGTATTTTTTTTTGTTGTTGTTGTTTTTTGAGACAGTGTCTGGCTTTGTCACCAAGGCTAAAGTGCAGTGGTGCAGTCTCAGTTCACTACAACCTCTGCCTCCCAGGCTCAAGCCATCCTGTCACCTCAGCCTCCCAAATAGCTGAGACCAGAGGCGCATGCCACCACACCTGCCTAATTTTTTTTTAATGTTTTGTAGAGATGGAGTTTTGCCATGTCACCCACACTGGTCTCAAACTCCTGAGCTCAAGTGATCCGCCCGCCTTGGCCTCCCAAACTGTTGGGATTACAGGCGTGAGCCACCGCGTCTGGCCTCCATTTCTTTAATGGGTAGCATAAGACTATTCAAACTTTGTTTCTTACTCTGTTTTGGTGAATTGTGGCTTTTCTAGACATTTGTCCATTTTATCCCAATTTTCAAATTGATTGATGTCAAGTTATTCATAGTATCTTTTTACTGTCTTTTTACTATTTGTAGGATCTATAGTGATAATTAACATGTTCTTCATTTCTGGTGCAATAATTTGTGCCTTCTCTCTTTTTCTTGCTAGTTTAATAGTCTTTTCAAATCCATCTCTTAATTAGTTTTTATTATACATTTATTTCTCATTTTATTGATTTATGTTCTTAATTGTAGTGTTTCCTTCTACTTTTTTGGATAGATTTATTGTTCTTACAAATTTCTTGGTACAGTTGATACTCAACTTTTCTTCTTTTGTAGTCTGTGCACTAAATGCTATTATTTTCTCTTTAGGCAATAACTGCATCCCACAACTTTGACATGTATTGTCATTATCATTCAGTTGGAAATATTTTCTAATTCTCATTGATTTTTTTTCTTTTACCAGAAAGAATTGTTACATATATACTATACATATATTATATTTTTATATTATATTAAATAATATACTTATTATTTAGAAGTATAGAATTGCTTGTCAAATTATCTTCTTGTAATTGATTTCCATTTTATTCTACTTATATTAGAAATCATATTCTGAATTATTTAATCCTTTGAAATATTGAGACTTGCTTTATGTCCCAGCATTTCTATGTTGATAAAGGTGACATGCACGCTTGAAGAAATGTGTATTCTGCAGTTGTGTTCTTCATGTATCAATTAAGTTCAGTTTGATATTTGCATTGTTCACATCTATATCTATACTATTTTTTTGCTCCCTGTTTTGTCAGTTGTGGGAAAAGATATGTTAAAATCTCTTAATCATAGATTTGCCTATTTATCTTTAATTCTTTCAGTTTTTGCTTTCTGTATTTTGAGGCGTTGTTACCAGATCCATACAAAAATCTGGGATTGTTATATATACCTTCCTGCTGAATTTTAAAACCTCCCTCTTTATTTCTAGTAATACTTCTTGTTTTAGTCTGTTTTGTCTGTCTGTTAGTATATAGGTATACCAGCTTTCATTTGCTTATTGTTCCTATGGTATAACTTTTTTCATCCTTTTGCTTTGAATCTTTATGTTCTATTTGTTCTTATGTGTAAGGTTCTTATATTTTTCCCCCAGGAGAAGATAGCTGAATATTGTTCCTTTGCCCAGCCTGAAAACATTTATTTTTTAATTGGAATATCTATAATAATGGATATATTTATGTTAGGTCTATCATCTTACATTTTTTGGTTCCATGTATTCTTTATGCCTTGTTTTTGATTAAGCAAGTCTTTTTTTATCCCATTTTCCTCCTACATGTTCACACTTTCCAGTATTCTTCAGTTCTTTTGTCCATTAACTTGCTGCCATCTTTTTTCCTTTTGCCTGAACATCTGCCTTTATTTTTTAGCACTTGACTGCTAACAGTGAATTCGCTCATTATTTTGTGTGACTGCAGCTGCATTTTACTTTATTTTATTTTATTTTATTTTTTGAGACGGAATCTCACTCTTTTGCCCAGGCTGGAGTGCAGTGGTGTGATCTCAGCTCACTGCAACCTCCTCCGGTTTCAAGTGATTCTCCTGCCTCAGCCTCCTGAGTAACTGGGATTACAGGTGCCCATGATCACGCCTGGCTAATTTTTGTATTTTTAATAGAGATGGGGTTTCATCATGTTGGCCAGGCCGGTCTCAAACTCCAAACCTTGGGATCTGCCCACCTCAGCCTCCCAAAGTGCTGGGATTACAGGCATGAGCCACTGCACTTGGCCTTACCTTTATTTTTGAAGGATACTTTGCTTAGTATAAATTTTAGACTTGTAGTAATTTTATTTTAGCATACTAAAGAGATCATCTGTTTTCTGACTTCCATCATTTCGGTTGAAAAATCAGTCAGTCTGATGTTGTGCTGTATAAGATAATTTGTCCTTTCTTTCCAGTTTCTTGTTAAACTTTCTCTTATGCTGGGCTGGGTGCAGTGGTGCACGCCTGTAATCCCAGCACTTTGGGAGGCCAAGGTGGGTGAATCACCTGAGGTCAGGAGCTCAATACCAGCCTGGTCAACATGGCGAAACTTCGTCTCTGATAAAAATACAAAAATTAGCCAGGCATGGTGCTGCGTGCCTGTAATCCCTGCTACTTGGGAGGCTGAGGCAGGAGAATCGCTTGAACCTGGGAGGCAGAGGTTGCAGTAAGCAGAGATCATGCCACTGCACTCCAACCTGGGCAACAGCGAGAGACTTCATCTCAAAAAAATAAACAATAAAATTTTCTCTTAATGTAGTGTTATGTGGGAAGTTGAAAAAGAAAAATAAAAAAGGCTGGGCACAGTAGCTCACGCCTATAATATCAGCATTTTGGTAGGCTGAGGCAGGCAGATCGGTTGAAGCAGAAATTGAGACCTCCCTGGGCAACATAGTGAAACCCCTGTCACTACAAAAAATTCAAAAATTAGCCAGGTATTGTGGTGCATGCTGGTAGTCCTGGCTACTCAGGAAGCTGAGGCGGGAAGATCTCTTGGACCCAGGAGCACAAGGCTGCAATGAGTTGTGATAGCACCTCTGCACTCCAGCCTGGGTGACAGAGTGAGACCCTGTCTCTAAAAAATAAAGAAAAGAAAAAGAAAATTTTCTCTTTGACTTAGGTTGTCAGCATTGTTATTCTATGTGCCTACATTTAATTTTCCTTGTATTTATTTTGCTTGGTTAGGAAAGCTTCTGGAATCTGTAGACTGAGGTATTTTATTTTGGAAAATTCTCACCCAATATTTTTAAAATGCTACTTCTTCCCCATTCTCTCTTCTTTCTGGGACTCTTAATTACAAATATATTAGACATTTCACTATGTCCCATATGTCTATTTTGCTATTTTCTCTATATTCTTTTTTATGTTTTCTATATTCTTTTCTCTCTTTGCTTCAATTTGTTTTCTATTGACCTTTCAGTTCACAAATCATCTGTTATATGTGTTACACCTGCTTGTTACCCATCTATTGAATTATCAATTCATTATTGCCTTTTTAATAATTTTTAAAGTTTGAAACAATCTTAAACTCCAAAAAGTTGCAAGTGTATTACAGAGAACATTTTTTTCTCAACCAATTTTGAAGTTAAGTTGCCAGCCTGATGTAGCATCACCTGCAAGTGATTTCCTGTGATTTTTCTACAAATAAGGACATTTTCCTGCATAACCATAATATAATCATCAAAATTAGGAAATTAACCCTGATGCATTCTTTCCCTCTAAACATCTATTCCTGTTGAAGTTTTGCCAGTTGCCCTAACAGTGTCTTTTATTGGAAAAGGATCTAATCAGAATCATGTATTGCATTTAGTTATATCCTGTTCCTCAGTCTTCGACTTTCCTTGCCTACTCAGAGTCCAGCACCCAACTGTGCTCTGCCACCCACATACACACAGATGCCATTCTTATCTGCTAAACCTATAACGCCCTGCACTGGGCCATCCTCCCAACCAGAGACACCTTCCTCATTCCATTCAAGCTTTAACATTTCATCCTAGGACACCCTCCTACATGGAAACCTTCTTCATGCTGCTTAGGCTATGACACCTCATACCAGGTCACCCCCATGCATGGAAGGCCTACTCACCCCAGTCAGGCCCTGACTTCACACAGGACCTCTCCTCACACCTCCCCCTGCTGCATGGATGCCCTTCTTAACCTGCTCAGATTATGGCACCACATACCAGGCTGCTCCTCCGTGGATACTTTTTTCTCTTGACTCAAGCCCTGTAACTGCTTGCCAGATTGCCACATTGCCCCCATAACGTAAGATATTTCTCACCCTAGTGAAGTTCCAACATACCTCACTAGGCAATTCTCCTATGCAGATGCCCTCCATGCCCTTACTAGAGGTCATTGCATCTCCTTCAATATACACATACTGTGGTATAAATGTCTACCTCATCCTGCCCTACCAGCAACTTTCAAAGTGCATAGTTCAGGAAGAAAAGGGAAGAAGAGGAATAAGAATAGAAAAAGGAAAGAATTCTGGAATTTCTATTTTGTTAATAGATTCCAGTGCCCTAGTAAAATTCTCTGTCTTTTCATTATTTTCTTTAACATATTCAAATTATTTGTAAGTTTGTGTCAGAGAACTTAAATAATCCATGTTATCTGTAGGCCTATTTGTATTGCCTCATCTTTCTCTTAGTTTTCATTCATTTGGTCTTGTTTTATGGTGTGCCTGTTAACTTGTTATTGAATGCTGACCACTGTGTATGAAAACTTTTGAAGATGTTATCTTCCTCAAGAAAAGATTTAAATTTATGTTAGGCAGCATGTAAGGTGGGTGGATCACTTTAATGCAGTCAAGACTGATCTATTTCCAGTTTCTGTAACTCTTACAGTCAAGCCCTTCCTGGATTTCAAATGAAAGTGGGATTGTCCAAGGCGTCTTTCCTCTTTGGAAGGCCTCCACCTGAATTACTATTTTTGACTCCTCAGTGCCATACAATTGCCTCTTGGTGATTTCTTTCTGCTTGGCTTCTCTGTATCATTTCCCCATATGTGGCTTAGGATCAGCAATTTCTGGAAGGAAAATTATATGCAGAGTATTGACTCATTTTTCTGTGGATGAGTCCCTTCCTCCAGGATCTCAGTCTCTCAAGTGTTGGCTGGCTGCTTGGTAGCCCTGTACTTGAATATTCATGTACCTGTTCCACTGAGATTGCTGTAGACTTCAGGCTGCTGCTTTCTGTTTGGGTTCTGTGTCCTGCACTGCAGCTCCACAAATGCCTTAAGAGAAAAACATGGTGACCAGAGCAGGAATCACCTCTATGCATTTCCCTAATTTCTGGGATTTTTGCTTCTTGAGTTCTGGTTCGTTTGGTTGCGTTCCAGTGGATTTTATCAAGGTTGATTCTCAGCAGGAGGAAGAGTATAATACCAGCGACTTCATCATAGTCCTAAAGTGGAAGCCCTCCACGTGCATGATTTTAAGATTCCTATACATCATGCTTTCTTTCGTGGTTCTTTATTTCTTTTGTTAACCTGTTCTAACTTTTGCTAGATAGATTGCAGGTGTGGGATTTTTGGTTCAAGATTGTATTCCATTATGCTTCATGTATTTCACAATTCTTTAAAAAACAAAAAACTTTAATGAGATATATTTTACATACAGTATACAGTCCTTTCTTAACAATTGTATTCAGCTTTATTGCCACATTACTGAATGTTAAAAATAAATGTTTGCTCCTCGTTATGTCTTATGCCCTATTGTTTTCCCCTTTGTTCTTTCCATTTTTCATTTTGCTGGCAGTTATCTGTAACTAATTTTTTTAAAGATAAGGTGTGTGCTTGGATGCTGCTTCTTTTATGATTGAAAATATCTTTATTTTGCCCTAGCATTTGAATGCTGCTTTAGGTGGGTAATACATTTCTTCATTTACAGTCTTTTTCCCTCACAACTCTGAGGAGACTATGTCTTTTTTTTTTTTTTTTTTTTAACCCTTTGGTGTTATAGATGAGAAATCTGATTCTTCTCACTATGTTGACAGCCGTAGTGCCTCTTGGTGGCTTTTTTCTTTTTTTCTGCCTACCAGAAAAGATTGTAGAATTTTTTCCTTGTTCTCAGACTTTGAAAGTTTCACCAAGATATGTTTACATGTATGTCTTCTTTCAGTATTTCTATTTGACAGTTCATGAACCTTAATATCCTAAAGTTTCAGATCTTTCTTTGATTAATGGAACTTTCCTTATATTATTTCTTTCATCCTTGTAAGTTTTTCCTTTGAATTCTTAAGATAGATATTCAGTCTCCAGGATCTGTCTTTTATATCTCTTAACTTCACCCTTGTATCTTTTAATGTTTTTGCTTGCCCTGTAGGGAAGAGTCCTTCTAGATCACGAATTTGCCTCTAGCCGTGTTCATTCTAGTACTCAGCTCATCCGTTGTTTTTAAAATATATTTTTTCAATCATCTTAAATTTCCAGGATCTTTCTTGTTTTCCTATTTTTCCTTTTCCAGTAAAGACTCTTCTTATTTTAAGGATGTTATCCTCTCAAATCGCTAATGATATATTTGTAATGTCTAATTTTTTGTCTTTGGGTTTTCCGGATTAACTCTCCTTTCAGGAGGATGAGTAGGGAATGCGGAATTAGCTTCTCTGCTTGCATAGCTTGGTGACTGTCACACTACTGGTTTTCCCCATTGCCAAGTGATGCTCATGTACTCACATTTTAGAATTCAGGTCTAGATTGATCATTAATGGTAATTGATAGGGATTTCCTTAGCTATTGCTAAAGGCTCCTGTCTGATAACACCTGGATGGAGCTCATTTCTGCAGGCTGTGGTTGAGCACAGGGTTCTGCAAGTGGACTTCAAGCAGCTATGAGAGTGGCTGAAGAAATGGTCATGGATAGGCTTCCCTTCGGGGCACCTGAGCTGACAACAAGCTGGGAAACTGGAACTGTCCCAGTGATAGACACGAGGAAGGTGTTACCTGAGAGATGGCGGCGTTCAGGGAATTCTTTTTGTTGTTGTTGTTGTTGTTGTTGTTGTTGTTTTGAGACGGAGTCTCGCTCTGTCGCCCAGGCTGGAGTGCAGTGGCCGGATCTCAGCTCACTTCAAGCTCCGCCTCCCGGGTTTACGCCATTCTCCTGCCTCAGCCTCCCGAGTAGCTGGGACTACAGGCGCCCGCCACCTCGCCCGGCTAGTTTTTCGTATTTTCAGTAGAGACGGGGTTTCACCGTGTTAGCCAGGATGGTCTCGATCTCCTGACCTCGTGATCGGCCCGTCTCGGCCTCCCAAAGTGCTGGGATTACAGGCTTGAGCCACCGCGCCCTGAGCTGCTTTGCTTTTTCCCTTGTCCGTGTCCAATGGGACTGCCCAGAGTTACCTGAGGCAGTGCCCCGTTTCCTCCCTCTGGCCCTCCGGGTGACTTCCACAGCAAACATCCCTCACTTCACACAGCCGTACTTGCCAGCACTTGTGCTGATGGTAGATGATGTAAGGGCATCCGCAGTCTACACTACCACGACCTCACAGTCCCTTCTCTCTCTCACACCCAGCTCCTCCTCATCTTGCACTTGGGGTTTGTCCTGTCCTCTGGTGGAAAAAATCATTCACATCTTCCTTCAGTAGTCTGCTCTTTTTCCTGTATGAGGTTATAAGTTATTACCTTTGTTTGTTTCTTCACCAATATAGTCTTTTAAAAATATCCTCAGCAGCATAACCCAACTCCTACCTCCAAAATTTTGAAAGCAGTTTATTAAGTAAATGAAATTTAATCCATAAATATAATCATGAACGAACCATATATGTCGTCGTTTAATCATTTTCACATAATTTCTGTCCCATTATGTAAGCAGACAAGTATTCTTTATTTGTTTCACTGTGTTCTGGGATTTAGGTTTCCATTTTCGATGTATAGTCTCTGTCCTGTGATTTTAAGAAAATTTTTAAAAAGAAATTATTCAGCTATTTAATGTAATAATTAATCGTGTTTGAAACAATAGTGGTCATCTAAACAAAGCAGACTTAGTTATTCTTATTGAAGGTTCATCTGAATACATTTGGGGAACCAAGGTATTTTTTCATAAGCACAAGCTAATATCTAAATTGCATTCTTTACTGAGAATTTTATCCTTATAGTAACTGATTCCTTCACCGTGGTAACTCAAACATGGAGTCAGAGACCCAGGTTCAAATCCTGGCTCTTCCACTTACTAACTTCATAACTTAAACAGCCCAGTGCCTGGCACAGAGAGGGTACCGTGGTAAATATTGGATGAGTGAATGTATGAAGTTACAGGTATGAGGCTGAGTTTCCTTACCTCGAAAACAGGAATAACAAAGGACTTGCTTATGGATTATAGACAATTTATGTAAAACCTCTTGGCATATAGTAGGCATTCAATTAGTGCTAAGTATAACAATAATAAACTTTATACAAGAGTCCTTTTATTAATATCAAGCAAGTCCCACAAGTAATAGGAGTTATCCAGGTTGATGGGGTGGTGAGAGGAGTCTACTTCATGACACAGTTTCTTCAGATAGTTTCCAGCATTTTTTCTTCCTCTCTTGCTGTAAACATTTATTAAAGCAGAGTGCATTCAGCAGTTCTTGGCAGGATCGAGATTGAAAGAGCAAAGACATAGTCTTAAGGGGCATGCAAACCAATTGAAGAGACCTTCTGGACACAGTGAGAACACACTCCTAAAAAATAGTAAAGCAAATGTGAGGCATAAACTGAAGAAGAGGATAAGGGAGTTGGGTGAGTGTGAGGAAAGGTTGTGTAAAAGTGGATTTCGAATTGAAAAAAAAAGACAGTATTTTGATTGGCACAAAGACCATGTGAAGGCCAGGCGTGGTGGCTCACGCCTGTAATCCCAGCACTTTGGGAGGCGGAGGTGGGTGGATCACCTGAGGTCAGGAGTTCGAGACCAGCCTGGCCAACATGACAAAAACCCGTCTCTACTAAAAATACAAAAATTAGCCAGGTGTAGTGGTGGGTACCTGGAGTTGCAGCTACTTGGGAGGCTGAGGCAGGAGAATCGCATGAACCTGGGAGGCGGAGGTTGCAGTGAGCCAAGATCATGCCACTGCACTCCAGTCTAGGCAACAGAGCGAGACTCCATCTCAAAAACAAAACAAAACAAAACAAAAACCATGTGAAGATTGCTCAAGCAGTGCATGGGGAAGGTGTAGTGTGGGTTTCCTAGTGCAGATGGATGGATCCTGGGGACAGCAGGCCTGGTAGTTTGATATAGAGGAGATGCTCAGAGGGAGCAGTGAAAGGTGAAGTGAGGGAGGTAAAATGAACCCAATTTGCAGTTCACCTTGGTCATTGCATTAACTTTTCATTTTGCTGTTTCCCACAGCCCTAGCCAGTTAGCGCCTTGTTTGAATACATTCATCAATAGTCCAGAGAGGGTGAGAACTATTAGATGAAGTATTTTTACTTTGAGATGCTCTACCTTGACTTACAATTTGAACAGATTAAGCCTGGTTTTAGCAGATCACAGGGTCTTAAGAAAAGCCAGCTAAGGGTTATGAGCTAGTTATCCCTTTGGCAACCAACACTTAAAGTGGACATGTTGAGACCTGTCTTTATCTGAAGCAATTATGGCAAGTTAAACTATGTTCCGTCTCCTCTGAGGAGATATAAGCCCCTCTGAAATATTCCTCCCTTCTTCCTATCATTTTTCTCTCACTTGACCTTCCCTTCTGATTCAAAGCTAGTTGATGGGTTGTGGAATCAGGATTTAAACCCCTCTATCAATTTTGTGAACAAAACTTAAAAAAAAAAAAAAAAAAGCTAACACAGAGCCAGGCGCAGTGGCTCATGCCTGTTATCCTAGCACTTTGGGAGGCCGAGGCAGGTGGATCACCTGAGGGCAGGAGCTTGAGACCAGCCTGGCCAACATGGCGAAACTAAAAATATAAAAAATTAGCCAGACGTGATGGCAGGTGCCTATAATCCCAGCTACTCGGGAGGCTGAGGCAGGAGAATCACATGAACCCAGGTGGCGGAGGTTGCAGTGAGCTGAGATCCTGCCATTGCACTCCAGCCTGGGCGATAAGAACGAAACTTCGTCTCAAAAAAAAGAGCTAACACCATTTACTTCAAGGCGGCCCAGGATGGCACACAAGACATTTGAAAATGTAAATTACAAATAAATGATAGGTCTTCATGTGCGAGGGTATCTACTTTTTTATTTGCTTTCTCTTTCTTCCTTTTCTTTTGATTGTTGTTGTGAATAGAAATGCTATTTTTTTTTCAGTGAAAATTTTAGATAGAACAGTGTTTGATTTTCAGCATTTATTTTTATACTTCTATTATTGGAATGCCTGCGTTAGTACATAAGCTAGTATATATGGTAAAATAGTTGGGATTAAATGCAAGCTTACTGCATTGATTCCATGCTATAAGTATTTTTCCTACTTATTCTAATATATAGATATAGATATACATATACATATACTTTCATAGACATTTCATGTTTTAAGGTGTTGTCTTTTAGAGTTTTCTGTTTTTTAGCATCCCAAGATATAATTCTCTAAAGAAGGGAATGGCAAATTATTTTAATGCTTTTATTGTTTTTATTTCTAGCTTATTCCACTAAGCTCAACAAATTTCCTGTATTTAATATTAATGATGACTTGAATGATCTGTGTACCAGTGCAGTAAGCCCAAATACTACCAAAGCCACGCGGTACGCCTTGAATGTGTGGCGATATTGGTGCATGACCAA
Organism: Theropithecus gelada; assembly: GCF_003255815.1. Lineage (NCBI taxonomy): Eukaryota > Metazoa > Chordata > Mammalia > Primates > Cercopithecidae > Theropithecus > Theropithecus gelada. The sequence goes on along the minus strand of NC_037683.1, from coordinate 28,480,114 downwards.
CGGGCTCAAAGACCACACAGACATCACCAAGGTAAGGGACTCTTGAGTTTACTTCTTTCAGCCAACTTCACTGAGCTTCCAAATGCCCGGCACTGTGCTAAGCATTGTAGGGAACACAAAACGGTGGCTTTCTGCCTTGGGAAACTTTGGAAGAACATAAAATAGAAAAACTCCGCACACAAAGCAGAATGTAACAAGCGTTTCATGAATTTATAGATTGGAAATGCCTGAAAAGTTCAGGTGGGTAAATTAATTTCAGTTTGGTAAAACTGGAGAGATAATTGATATTTAAGTTTTTTTTTTTTTTTTTTTGAGGAAAGGTAGGATTTCAGTAGAATTAGATGAGGACAGGAGCCTTCTAGGCTGAGGGATGTGAGGAAGAATCAAATTTGGGGAGACAGACTCACTTGCCTACAGCAGAAGCCTCATATCTTGGTGTCATGGACAATAAAACCAGATTCTGATAACCCTTAAGTGCCAGGCTAAAATCTTGTGAACACTGGAAAATCACTGAAATATCTTGTTTTGGTTTTGCTAAGGAGAGACTTCATTTGAAAGGATTATTGCAGGGGCAGAGACAGGGACTATTGTAGTAGGGAAAACACTCTGACCAGAAAATCTGCAAGCATCCTAAGGATTAGACAAAAGGGAAACCACTGAAGTTGTTTGAGAGAGAAGAAACATAATGAAAGTGGTATTTTAGGGAAATAATTGGAAGTGATGAGCAAAAAGTTAATTAATGTCCTTGGTCCTCCATTTCCCCCTTTGTAAAATGAGCTCTTAAATCTCTTCCAACTTGAAAGCCAGGGGTACTGGCACACACCTGTAACAGTTCCAGTTACTTAGGAGGCTAAGGCAGGAGGATTGCATGAGCCTAAGAGTTCAGGGCTACAGTGTGCTATGACCATGACTGTAAATAGCTACTGTACTCCAGCCTGGGCAACATAGCAAGACCCTGCCTCTAAAAAACAAACAAGAAAACCGAAAAACTCATCCAACTTGAAATGCCTGAGGTTTGTAAATCGTAGGAGAAAATCTTGGACATGTGGAGATAGAACATAAAGGTACTGTATTTTGATTTGACTGCATTGAGTCTAAATCAGATGTGCAGATGGAAATGGTCAACAAAGAGTTAGGAATGTGGAACTTAAAACATGGTGGAACTGTTAAAGCTGGAAGTAGACATTGAAAAGTCTTGCAAATGGATGTCATAGTTGAAGCCCAAGAGCAAGTGAGATCTCCAGGTTTGAGTGATGTGCTTAGGGAATGAACCACAGATGAAATGGGGCAGGAAACCCTGCTTTCTACTTCTGGCACCATGGTACACTACATAGTGTGAGGGGCCTTTCTACTGTACATGCAGACCGGGCAGCATCCATGGGACCAAAAAAAAAAAAGTGCAACAGAAGCAGTGACCAGTAAGCACATATGAAAGGCAGGGTCCTCTCTGAGAGCATATGTTGATAACATTATTAAAAAAGGGAAGATGAGCTGATGAATCCTTGATGAAAAAGAGTACCTGAAAGCGTCCTAAAGCGGTTCTAGGTAGGTAGCATACCCTGGCTCCTGGCAGAGTAATATGATAATACTCTTATAAGGGAAACATCCAAAACGTAGGTGCTCAGGTTTTTTGAAGAGTCAGAGCAATTATATTTGTGCTGGGATTACAGGTGTGAGCCACTGCGCCTAGCCACATTAAATTATAAATTAATTACAGATCTAACTAGACTGTTCCCAGTACTTGGAAGTTAGCATATTACTAATAACCAAAGGACCAAGAAGAAATCACAAAGGAAGTTATAAAATGTCTTGAACTGAATGAAAATTAAATCACCACTTATCAGAATTTGTGAGTTGTAGCTAAAATATCTATAGAGAAAAAAATTTTAGCTTTAAATGCTTATCAAGGAAAGTCTAAAATCAATGAATGTGAAACAAAAGGAACTTGAAGAAATAAAAAAATATGCTCGTGATTCTCCCACCTCAGCCTCCTGAGTAGCTGAGACAACAGGCGTACAACACCATGCCTGGCTAATTTTTAAATTTTTTTAGAGACAAGGTCTCACTGTGTTGCCCAGGCTGATTTCAAACTCCTGGGCTCAAGCGATCCACCTGCCTTGGCCTCCTAAAGTGCTGGGATTACAGCCATGAGCCTCCATCCCCAGCCCAGTTTTTTTTTATTTTATTCTTTCCCACTTGGTGTCATCAGCCCCATGACCAGTCTCTGACTTCTCTTTAGTCATTTTTACATCAAGGAAGCCAGTTTTATCATCCATAGTGAGTCTTGACGTGGTGAATCAATTCAGAATGGTTACTAAAGGAAAATGGTTTCTTGCAATGTCTTTATAATCGATTGAAGACCTTAGTAACCTGGGAGAATAATCACCCACTAAAACTGAGTCAGAGAAAACTAAGGATGCAAACACCACGGGCCAGAATGAACTGTTTTTTGTGTGCAAACAATATAAGTGTTGTGACTTGACATTTCTCGAGGAATTGCTTTGGCTCTGATTTTACTTTGAAACTTGTGGTATTCTGTGGAAATTAAGAAAAATGTTCTGTATCTTAAGTCAGCTTGGTTCTCCTGACACTAGGTTAATTCATTGGTTTAATGCATTTGTTTTGTTTTGAGACGGTCTCACTCTGTCACCCAGGCAGGAGTGTGGTGGTGTGATCTTGGCTCACTACAACCTCTACCTCCGGGGTTCAAGTAATCCACCTTCCTCAGCCTTATGAGAGTAGCTGGGACTACAGATATGCACCACCATGCCTGGCTAATTTTTGTATTTTTTGTAGAGACGAGGTTTCACCATGTTGCCCAGGCTGGTCTCAAACTCAGCTCAAGCAGTCCGCCTACCTGAGTCTCCCAAAGTGCTGGGATTATAGGCATGAGCCACTGTCCCCGCCTAACCCATGGTTATACAGTGCCAATCACATATTTTGGGACTTCTGGTATGTGTTAAAGACCCAGTCATAAATGAAACATAGTTCTTGTCTTCAAGGAACTTTCAGTCCACTTCAAGAGATAGACATAAACTAGATAAGAGAATGTACAACATGGAAAGGACCATAACAAAAATTTAAATTAAGTGCCATGGGATCCCATATGAGAGAATAACTTTGCTTAAGTTATGTAGAAAGTCAAATTTGAGCTAATTCTGGAAGAATGAATAGAGATTTTCCAAATAGAGACAGTTAGTAGAAAAAAGCATTCTCGGCAGAGGAAGTAGCATGAAAAGGCCTTATGGTTTCTAGTTATGGCAAAAAGCTCGATGAAGCTGGAAAATAGAGTACAAAGGGTACAGAAGATCAAGTTACAGAAATAGGGTGTGTACTGGTCATCTACCGCTCCATAATAAACCACCCAAAAATATAGGGACCTAAAGCAACAGCCATTTTATTTGTTCATGATTTGATGAGTGAGTTAGCATTTTGTGCTGAGCTCAGCTGAGTACCTCCCCTACTGGTCTCACTTGGGGTACTCATATGGGTGCAGTCTTTTGGATGTTAGATGGGAACAACTTGTCCCCATATTCCCACAGTCTAACTGGGCCTCCTCACAGGGCAACACCATGCACTAAACCAGTAAGAACCTATAGACAGAAGCAGGCCAGGCGCGGTCACACCTGTAATCCCAGCACTTTGGGAGGCCAAGGTGGGCCGATCACTTGAGGACAGGAGTTAAGACCAGCCTAGCCAACGTGGTGAAACCCCGTCTCTACTAAAAATATAAAAATTAGCCGGGCATGGTGTTGTGCACCTGTAATCCCAGCTACTCAGGAGGTTGAGGCAGGAGAATCGCTTGAACCCAGGAGGTGGATGCTGCAGTGAGCCGTGATCACACCACTGCACTCCAGTCTGGGTGACAGAGTGAGACTCTGTCTTAAAAAAAAAAAAAAAGACAAAAGCAGCAAAAGCAGAACCCCTTGAAGCCTGGGAATTCACACATTCCTTGAAGGCTTGGAAATCACGCATTGTCACTTCTGCCATATTCTGCGGAATAAGTCACGTGGTGAAAATAAGTCACGTGGCTAGCCCAGATTCAAGGGGTGGGAAAATGGATTCTACTTGATTGGAGAAGCAGCAAAGTCTGGTTGCCAAAGGGTGTGTGTACACGGAGGGGAATTGTAGGTGTCTTCTCATACTGTCAGAAGCAGATTGTGAAGACTTGCATACAAAGTAAACAGTTTGGAATTTATCCCAAGGGCACAGGAAACTATCAAAGATTTGCTTTTTGTTTTTTGTTGAAAGGGCTAACATAAAAAATAAGATTTTCTACTCAGCACCCCTTATTCAGGAACCATTCCTCTCCTATAATCCACGTGGTTATTGCGGAAGCCATCACATTAGGAGAATGAATAGAATGAACTACCTTTTGGCAAGTTATTTGGATTAAGTCCAATCAGAATCCTTCTTTTTGGTGTTTTGCTCCTGAAAATGAGAGTTGGTCTCTTGCTAAACCTGAAACTTTAAGATGGAAATTTGGGGGAGTGCTAGGTGGCTGTGCTTGCAGCTATGTGAAAAAAGCCACTCCGCACAAAGCAGCAGAGATGAAAGATGAGAATCCTGGCGGCCTTGGTTGGAGTCCACTCGTTCTGATATCCCTCTCTGCCTCGGCTTCCAGTTTGGTTTGTCTCTTGCAACCAAAGGAGTCTCAACTACTATAAAGAGAGCTGACCACCTGCAAGTAGGGAGTTGCAAGTGACAACATAAAAATCCAAAGCCAGCTTTGTTTTAGTACAGTGGTTTCTGGCAAGTTTTTTTAACTGGTTATCGCTGGTATATAAGAAAGCTGTTTTTCTTATAGTTGCGTACCACTAACCTACTCTGATAGCTTTTCAGCTGAATCTCTTGGGGTTTCCTTGACCAACAACCAGATTATCAGAAAGCAATATTTTGTCTTTTTCCTTTCCCATATACATACATATGTATGTGTGTGTGTATATAACTTCTTTCTCTTGTGTTATCTGGTTGGTTAGAACCTCCGGAACAGTATTATATAATAACAGTGATATTGAGTAAGCTCTTCCTGTTCCTGACTTTGTAAGAAAGATTCGAATGTTTTCCTTGTGGATACAGTTTTTCTAGCTCTTGCCTGTAAATTACGCTTCATCATAGTAAGAAGATCTTTTTCTTCCTATCTAAATTTGAATTTGAATTTTTAAAAATTTGTAATGGAGGTCACATTTTTTTCAAATACTTTTCAAGTATGTGTAAGTTCATATTACTTTTTGTTTTAATGTGTGAATGTCAATTATATTAAAATATTTATTAGGATGGGATCATTTTGTGTTCACTTCAGGAGTCAAACACTTCCCATGATGCCCACAGGAGAGGTTCGATGCCTCATTCTGTCTTCCCATAATGCATTGAATGTATTGTCATCAGTCCATTCAGTCCTAAGTTTAACTTATAATACAGGTGTAACCGAACACAGGTACAGCTGCTCACCACTTGCAAAGCCAGTAACAAAGATGAGATGCAGTAAAAGAAAAGTGACTTTATTCCAGAGCTAGCAGTGGGGAAATGGCCAAGGCTAGTGCCTTAAAGAAACCATTTTCAACTTTGGCTGGAGAGAGGGGCATAAAAAAGGAACTTGGAACGGGAGGCATGCGGGAGTGCTGCTGGGCACAAGGTCTCCGTGTCTTGTTCCAGTGGCTATCTTGAGTCGTGGTCCACCTGGAGTATGGTGGCCTCACCTCAACAATAGCTGGGTTGTTGACCAGTGGCCTTGAGGTAATCTCTGGAATTTTGCAACTGGGTCTCCAGGCCTGGTTTGTCTCCAGATTAGCCCTGGAACTTCTAAGTAAGCACACAGTTAGATAAGTGTAAGTTGAATAAGTATATAATGAGATAAATGTGCATGGTGTAAGGGAGTGTCTGGTGGGAAAGGAGAGAAACAAAGGGTTTTAAGGTACATTTCAAGGCTACATTCTGAGGCTAAGGAAAGGAAAACAAAACTTTACAATTCATTTTAGCCAGGCCCAGTGGCTCAAGCTTATAATCCCAGCACTTTGGGAGGCCGAGGCAGGCAGATCGCTTGAGGTCAAGAGTTAGAGACCAGCCTGGCCAACATGGTGAAATCCCGTCTCTACTAAAAACTACAAAAATTAGCCGGGTGTGGTGGCACACACTTGTAGTCCCAACTACTCAGGAGGCTAAGGCATGAGAATCACTTGAACCCAGGAGGTGAGGCTGCAGTGAGCTGAGATTATGCCACTCCACTCCAACCTGGGCAACAGAGTGAGAATCTGTCTCAAAAAAATAAATAAATAAATAAATAAATAAATAAATAATGCTTTTCAAAGCTGGAATACCTGGTTACACAGGCAGTCCTTGTTTTGAGGGGTACTATATGAACTGGAACCTGTGTGTATCAGAGCCATGCCCTCGATGTGGGTGATACTAATGTTCACACATTCTATTTAACCTAATAACATGCAAAATGAAAATTGCTTGAATTTTACTTGGGGGTAGTTTATATTTAAATACTTTGGGTTTTAATGTAATATTGGTCAGATTTGGGTTAGAAAAAAATGAAGAGCCTTTCTGTCTTTTTCTATGCTCTGAAACTATTTAAATGAAAAAGAAAGCTGAACTGATTCCATAAAGGCATACTTTTAGGAACAATATACATCTTTGACAATCATTTCACACTCTTTGGGGCTCTTCAGATCCTTTACCTTTTATTGAACCCATTATATTTTGCTAGACAATTGTTCAGGTTATCTAGATTTTCATATTAATATGTATAAAGTATGTGATGTTCTTTCATATTCTTTACTCTTTTATCTTCTGTATAGTCTTTCTTATTCCTAATAAGGTTTAGGTGTATACATACTTCCTTTCCTCCTTTCTCACTCTCTTTATAAAGTCAGACCTGCTAGAAGTTTTTCAACTTTATGAGTCTTTTCAATGATTACATTTTTATCTATCCCAATTTATTTCTTTTCTAGTCCATTAATTAATTTATTTATTTTTATTGATTCACTCTACTTTTTTTTTTTTTTTTTTTTTTTGAGACAGAGTCTTGCTCTGTTGCCTAGGCTGGAGTGCAGTGGCATGATCTCAGCTCACTCCAACCTCTGCCTTTCGGATTCAAGCGATTCTCCTGCCTCAGCCTACCAAGTAGCTGGGACTGGACTACAGGTGCACACCACCATGCCTGGCTAATTTTTATGTTTTTTTTAGTAGAGACGGGGTTTCGCCATGTTGGCCCGGCTGGTCTTAAACTGACCTCAAGTGATCCTCCTGCCTCAGCCTCCCAAAGTGCTGAGATTACAGGCATGAGCCACCATGCCCAACCCCACTCTACGATTTTTGAGTTTAGTTTACTTTTTCTAGCTTTTTGAGTTGAATAATCAGTTTGCTTATTCTCAATAAAGTTTTCTAACAATGTCATCCAAAACTATGATGTATATTTATTATGTATACTTAGCAATATCTCATACATTTTGATATATAATATCTTCAGTTTGGTTAATTTTTAATCTATAGTTCAGCTTTTATTTTCTCCTTGATTAAGGGCTATTAGAAGAATGAATGTTAGCTGTCCAGTGTCTACTCGATAAAAAAAATATTTTATTGGGACTTTCTAATTGTCCTAGAATATGTATTCAGCTTGAATAGACCATGAGCAAGGGCTGCTTTGCCCTTTGTAGTTCCATCTTGAAAATAAAGCTTTCTTAATAGCCAAGCTCTCCCTTCTCTTCTGACTCTCTCTAAATAAGGAGCTCATTCTGTCAGGATAGTCATTCACTTTTTTTTTTCGAGATGGAGTCTCACTCTCGTCGCCCAGGCTACAGTGCAGTGGCACAATCTTGGCTCACTGCAACCTCCACCTTCCCAGTTTAAGCAGTTCTCCTGCCTCAGCCTCCCAAGTAGCTGGGACTACAGGCACACACAACCGTGCCCAGCTAATTTTGTATTTTTAGTAGAGATGGGGTTTCACCATGTTGGCCAGGCTGGTCTTGAACTCCTGACTTAAGGTGATCCGCCCACCTTGGCCTTTCTAAGTGTTGGGATTACAGGCGTGAGCCGTCGTGTCCAGCTTTTTCATATATTTTAAACAAACAACTGATATTGAAAGCCTGTGGCTCATTAAACCACAGATATTTCAGGACCTATTCAGATAAATTCAACTGAAAAGGAACATTAACTTGCTGTGCAAAATGGACAATGTAGGGAAATGGTCTTACCCTACAGCACTGTGTCTAGTAACCAAATGTTCTGTGCAGATGTCAAGGAAATCAATGATGAAGTTATTCAGAGTTTGTTTAATTCAGGAATTTTTCAGAGAGTTTGGGTTGAATTTTATTAAAGGAGAGGGAAGCAACTATTTTCAAACAAAACCACAGGCCTTCCAAGAGAAATAGTGAAAGTTACAAACAGCCAGTAATAATAAGTGTGTATATATATGTGTTTACAGACACACATGTATGTATGTGTATGGGGGGGTGTTAATTACTATTTACACACCCTTTCACAGTCCTCTGCTTTAAGCATTACAGCCTTGGAGAGGGTATTGATTATGATGTTCTGTTTTGCAGATTGAAATACTGAGGTTTAGGCCGGGCACGGTGGCTCATGCCTGTAATCACAGCACTTTGGGAGGCCGAGGCGGGCGGGTCACGAGGTCAGGAGATCGAGACCATCCTGGCTAACACAGTGAAACCCCGTCTCTACTAAAAATACAAAAAATTAGCCAGGCATGGTGGCGGGCGCCTATAGTCCCAGCTAGTCGGGAGGCTGAGGCAGGAGAATGGCGTGAACCTGGGAGGCGGAGCTTGCAGTGAGCCGAGATCCGGCCACTGCACTCCAGCCTGGGCGACAGAGCGAGACTCCGTCTCAAAAAAAAAAAAAAATACTGAGGTTTAAAGAGATCAGGTGCAGCCAAGTATGGAACCTAGATCTTCCAGCTTGAAATTCACTGTGCTTTCCATTAAGTCCTGCTAAGGGGTCACAAAATGTCCTCAACACAGCCCCTGGTGAGGATTAGAAGGAAGGAGGGGTCTGGCTGTGTGAGTGTCAAGTGTGTAACCTCCATGTTTGTCTCATTTGAGATCCCTGCAGTGAAGTTGAACGAGCTGCTTGAGAACTTTTATGTCACCGTTAAGAAGAGCGACGGCTCAGACTTCCTGGCCACCTCACTCCATGCTATTCGCCGAGGCCTGGACCGCATCCTGAAGAATGCAGGTGTCGGCTTTTCCATCACCAGCAGCACCTTCAGCTCCTCCACCAAGAAACTCAAGGAGAAGCTGTGGGTGCTGAGTAAGGCAGGCATGTCGGGTGCGCGTTCTCGCAACATCGTCTACTTCTCCCTCTCTGATGAGGAGGAGATGTGGCAGGCAGGGTGTCTGGGGGATGACAGCCCTATCACTCTCCTGTCCACTGTGGTCAAGTACAACAGCCAGTACCTGAACATGCGGACGCTGCAGGAGCATGCAGATCTGATGTACGGTGACATCGAGCTGCTCAAAGACCCCCAAAACCAGCCCTACTTTGCCCGGACAGACAGCGTCAAGCGGGAGAGTCGGAGCGGCTCCACCAGAGTGTGTCACGGGAAAATCTACCATGAGCATTCCCGGGGACACAAACAGTGCCCTTACTGCCTCCTCTACAAGTACATGTACATCCACCGGCCGCCCACCCAAATGGAGGCCAAGTCCCCCTTCTACCTGACTGCCAGGAAGGAGGCCACAGACATGGGCAGCGTGTGGTACGAGGAGCAGAGGATGGGGCTGCGCTCTCTTCGGGGAATTGTCCCAAACTTAGCCAAGAAGGTCAAGCTGGAAAACTGTGAGAACTTCACCTTTGTCTCGTTCACTCAGGTCTCCCGGAGGCTTGGCTCCCACAGCTGCTGCCAGTGAGCCCTCCCTGGGGCCCAGCCACTGCCCTGTCACCTGCTCAGTGGGCGCTCCCTGGGGCGGCCAGGGCTGGAGCAGCTGGAGCTCCACGGAGGCAGGGGCTGACTGGGTGTGACCTCCCGGTCTGGCAGCTCTCCCCCTGGTGTGGCCCGCTCTCCCTTTGTCTTGGGGTTTGCTTTTTAAAATGAAACTAGATGAGTCTAAATCATTCGAATGGTTTATCCAAATGTGTGTCAACTTTGTTAGCTTTTAGAATCTAACACAATGTGTAATTGCTACATGCAAGAGTGAGGAAATTCATTTTCTCTAGTGCCTTTCTAGCACAGGTTTTCTTAAAAAAAAAAAAAAAAAAAAAAAAAGGAAACTGTTAAGTAGTCATTTAAAAACTCCCAGTAGCGCAGTAGCTTTAGAATGTTAGGAAGACTGTACACTTTGTTGAATTACACTCACAAGGAGGAACTGGAGAGAGGCAGACACGTTCCCTGTTTCCAGGAGACAGATTGCGCTTGACACGCCTTTGCTTTTTTTGTTGGTGGATAACGTGGTTCTGGAGGGCAGGAAGCCTTGTGTCAGGGAAGATCCTCAAGCGACACTCGGTCATCTGACAGGGACTCAGGCTGCTCCCACGGCTCCCAGCAGCGGGAGGAACCCCATCTCAGCCGCCAATGGAGAGAATTTTATGACAAAAGATTCACGCACCAGAAGGGTGTCTGTGAGAACAAGGCTTCTAGTGAACTAGACAGTTTGTACCGTGAGGGAATTTCTAGTAGTGAAGGAAAATGGCTTGGAGAAGCCAATCTGTGATCAAAATGTGAAAACCTCCTGACGCAGAAGTGCCTATGTTTTATTTCTCAGCACCATGTGAGAGCTCGTTTGGAACATTTTTTGAGGTTTCTGTCTGTTCTTCGTATCCTCCCATTATTCTGTCAGCATATAGCAGTGGATCTATAAAACAAGTAAAGGTAATTTTTAGTCTTAGCCAAGAAAAGCTAACCAAACAAGCTGCAAAAAACACAGATCCCCAAAATTTCTTTATTAAAGAGCTTTGGAATATTTTTGTCAATGTATAACTTTTCAGCCACAATTAGATGTCATCATTTTAGGCTGGCACCAATGCTTGGGACACGATGATTTAGGCACCCCAGCAGGTAAGCAAACCCAGCATTAAGGATGTAGTTATAAAATGAGCGCAGCATGGTAGCTAATGCAGTTTGAAACCATTTCACTCAGGTCAAATGCAACCTGACCACATTATTTAAAAATCAGCAGAATTTTCTAATAACTACTATGAGTGCAACCACAACTGAAAAAGGAGCCCAAAGAGTGCACAGTAATAGTAACAATAATTTCTAGGGACCTTGACTTTGTATTTGAGAAAAATCTCCTGTAACTTTATTCCATTATGCTCCTAATATGCTTTCTAATCCCAAATTAAAATTCTAATACAAATTCATTTTGTAGAAGTCTTAAAATCAGTCCTCTTTCTTTTTAAAAACATTATTTTAGTATTTATTTTAATTAATTGGTTTCTTAAAAAATCATATGCTAGTCATTGAGATATGTAATACTTCCTTTACCAGAGAAGACTCAACCAATGCTGCCTTAAGATTTAATGTTATTCCCTTTTTAGTCACTGTGCATTTATAAGTTTGTTTACTAGTTGACATTTCCTGAAAAGAGATTAATTTTGGTATTTCTCCATCTGTATATAAATAACAGGTAATATTTAATCATCAGTGTATGACTTAATATCACATAATGTTCTGGTGTGGTTTCCTGTAGTGATCTTAGGGTTTTGATTTAAAAGAAATACACAAAACATTAGGTACAATTTCCTTTAGTTTGCTAAACACCCAAAGGATATTTTGTTTTGTTGGTTCTGCACTTAAACTGAAATACAAGCTATGTGAACTATTGGGCAAAGCCTGCAGCCTAATTAAATAAAACCTCCATTTTTATTTGAATAGAGTCAAAAAGAAATTGCCATTAGGAATCACTGGGATCTTTTCAGATTTTGACCTTTTCAAAGGTAGCAATAACGACTGCAGAGGTTGTAATCTTTCTGTTGGTAGTGGCTTTTCATCAGCTCAATAGTCATCTCTCCCTCAAATGTGTTGCCTATCACCTAGTTGATGTTCCATAAAATCCCTGGGTTCTGAAGTGAATTATTATAATAAAAAATCAGGAGGGCAAATCTTCAGTAGCATCTGATAGAATAAAAGCAGTGTCTGAGCAGCCTAAAAGCTGTTTATGACATGCCACTTTGGGGAACAAGAGTGAGGAACTAAACACAGTCATCAAGTGCTAGTGTGTGCTACCCGTTATACTAGGTACTTTATTATGCATTTATGTATATGTGTGTGTGTATCTGTGTATACACATGTATACATAAATGTATACACAGACACACACACACACACAAACACACACAATATGTGGTTAAGCCTGGTAAGCCTGCTAAAATGGCAAAGCGGCCTGGTGCAGTGGCTCACGCCTGTAATCCCAACACTTTGGGAGGCCAAGGTGGGCGGATCACTTGAGGTCAGGAGTTAAAGATCAGCCTGACCAACCTGGTGAAACACCGTCTCTACTAAAAATACAAAAATTAGCCTGGTGTGGTGGCAGGTACCTGTAATGCCAGCTACTTGAGAGGCTGAGGCAGGAGAAACGCTTGAACCTGGGAGGTAGAGGTTGCAGCAAGCCGAGACCACGCCACTGCTCTCCAGCCTAGGCAACAAAGCTAGACTCCATCTCAAAAAAATAAAAAATAAATAAAATGGTGAAGCGCCTGTCCATGTGTTTGGCCAAATCCATCCTCCGAGGTCTTAAGGGGGCCGGAGTAGGAGTCCTCGTTGGTGTTCTAAGGCAGTTGTTCTGGCTTCCAGTCAGCTCTAAACCTTACCTTCTGGGGACTCCAGGATTTTCTGCTCTTGGCCTGATGCAAGAGAAAGGAGAATCCCCAGAGAAAGAAGTGGGGCGGTAAAGAGCATTTTCTCCACTTAACTTTGGGTTTTTTGTGCTCCCAAGTAGAAATACGTATCAAGAATTCACAAGTTTACTTAAGCACAGGTTGCCCCTGGGCTGTGTGTCAGGGCTGGTGGTACTGCAGGTGTTATGAGAGGATCCGTAGAGTGTCCTTCAGGTGAACTATTGTCCACAGCACCTTTCATATCTGCTCTAAAGTGAGCCCTACTTTCTGGCTACCGCCCCCCGCCCGCCGAATCTAAGCAGACTCCGTGTTGGAAGCTTACTCTGGCACAGAAGATAGGATGTCGCCTTAAAGGTTGTGATTCAATTGAATATAAAGAGTTTAGGGCAGTACCAGGCACATCATAAGCACGCAATAAATGTTGGCCAGCTTAGTTACAGCTTTTGGTAATAACTAATATTATGTAACTAATTTGCATTATACCACTTATTTCTTCCATTATGGAGATTCTGTCTCCCTTAAACTGTTAAACTTGAAGAAGAAACCAAACCTGATAATCTGGTTAAGTTAACACATTTCACCCATGAATTCTACCTCCAACACAACCAAGCTCTGATACCTCAGATATAAGCAAAAACAAGTGAAGGAAGAACAGAAAAGCCTTATGGGGCTTTCTGAGAAGGTTTTTCCATTGTTTAGTGTGTTTGCAAACAGGAATTTTATGGAAGTACCTAACCAAAGCTGTGAAAGATGGGTCTTCGTGATCATGTGGCATTTTCCAGCTTTCCTTGGATTTTATGCTACATTAATTTGCCCTGGCTGATAAGTGGTGTTTGAAGAAATGTGAAATTTGGTTACTTTGATTTTTATTTTAATTCAAGGTTATTAAAAGCATCAAGCATTATATGCCACACTCAGCATTTTCATAGACATAGTCATTAGGAGAATCTGGACAAAGTAATACTCTTGTAGAAAAGGAAGCATCTTACTGTACTTGAAAGATAACTAGACTCGGAGCCACTTCACTCCTCACTTGGGCAAATGCCGATATCAATTTCCTTAGCTATAAAGTGCCATCAGTGGGATGGATCTCCACGGTGAACCGTGTTGCACTTCTACAATTCCTCAAGGTCATGTAATTAGGAAGTGGCAGAGCTAGGACGCAAAATTCCTAATTCCTGAAGGAATTCCTAATTCCTGAAGATAGTTAATCTCCTAATTTAGTGCTTCTCACCATATTGGGATGCCTTCTTTAGGAATAAGACTTTAAGACTTTTTAACTTTCAAGTTCCACAACTTCTAAAATTATTTTGCTATCTCGAAGCAGCAGAATATTGATCATTTTTCTCAGTTTAGGCTAACACAGTCCACACCGTTACCACTAAAATAAAGTAACAGAATGCTTAAATATTGTCCTTATCAAACATCCATCTTTGTTGCTTTTATGAGATGTAGATTGCTAAAAACTTTTGAGGTAGTAACCGGTTACCTTTAGGCATCAATGAACGCAAACAGTGAAGACCTCAGAGAAGAGTGACCTCATTTTCTCTACACGATCTCCAGTGTAGTCTAAGATAAGGCCCATACATAGTTAAAAGCTCATAACAGCTCTGAACAGAAGTATGCATTAAAAGTTTCAAACTTGTATATATTTTTTAATGCTTTTGTTTTTGGAGTGAATTTTTAATACTCTGTGTTAAAAGAAAAACGTTCCATCGTGTAGGCAGTGTTCCTAAGTAAAAATCTTTGTTGCATTTTTCCCATATAAATGAATCACCCTTATTAAAACAGGAGGAGGGAGGGATTCGTGGTGACCTACTGCTGCCCTCCCCTTCTAAGAGAAGAGGAGGCCATAGGGTATGATAACTAAATGAATATCTCTGGAAGTTCCTCCATCTGACATGTGTATTCTGACATAACAGAATTTCCCAAGACTTCTTTGAGGAAGGCTGCCCATGCTTCAGACAAAGCTTACCCATTATTATTATGATTTTGAATATTTCTAGTTCATTACAGTCCAAAAAATCTACAGAAGTTCCCCATGTTCAGTGGTTGACCAGAATCTGATTGTTGTGCTCAATGAAAGCCCTTTATTATTTAGCTAATACAACTCATATGGAAGTTAATTATTTCAGGAAATATGTAATAAGACCCAAAAAATCACTGGATAATATGTAGATATATTTTAGTTCCATTACTATTCATAGCAGTTAGATAACTCTCCCTCCCCACATTGAGGTGAGAATGGGCTCCTAGATACTTGGTGGTCAATATAACTGATTTGATTAATTTGCATTTAACTGTGGTTATTGTTACATCTACTGATTTGTTCAAATAAAAATTTCTAGAAGGCTCAGATTTGACTAACACTGTGTTACATGCTTTTTCGCAGCTGCCATATATTCTCATGTAATTTTTACAACCGCTCTACAAGGTATGTCTAATTATTTCCGTATTACTTACTGAGAATCTAGGCTCAGAGGAGTTAAACTTCCCAAAATCTCACCGATAAGTTGGAGAATTTAAGTTTGTAAGTTGGAGAATGCAGGTTTTCTGACTCCAAATCTAGTGCTCAGTCCATGGAGACAAAACTGCCTCCTGAAGGCCATAGAAGTCCATTAACTTAAAAGAAAATTAAACACAGTTTTGGTTTGGCAACTATTTCATCTCAAGCCATACTGTGTCACCCCTCCATGTACTCTCTTACTAAATGATTGGTCACTTGGGAATTTAACCGTTCCTGGAAAGCCTGGCGGTTCCCCAGCGTTTTCTGCCTACTGAGAACCTTCTGTCTTTATCCAATAAGTAATTTGTATTACCTGTCATCTACCTTAAAGGGAAGATGGTCATGTGAATTTATTCTAATAAAACTTAGTTTACAAGCTGCGCCTGTTTTAACATTGGCGTCCCTGCTTAAAAAGTAAAGGAGTTACCAACTTACGCCACAATTACATGCTCAGGTTTTTTACTTTTGCTATTTAATTTTGGTCAGAGGATTTTTATAATCTGTAGGCCACAGCACTGTCATAGAAAAATGTGTGTGTGTATATATATATATATATATATATTTTTTTTTTTTTTTTTTCTTTTTTGAGACAGAGTCTCACTCTGTTGCCCAGGCTGGAGTGCAGTGATGCAATCTCGGCTCACTGCAATCTCTGCCTCCTGGGTTCAAGCCATCCTCTCCCCTCAGCCTCCCAAGTAGCTGGGATTACAAGCGTGCGCCACCACACTCGGCTAATTTTTGTGTTTTTGGTGGAGATGGGGTTTCACCATGTTGGCCAGGCTGGTCTCGAACTCCTGACCTCAGTGATCCACCCACCTCGACCTCCCAAAGCGGAAAAATATACTTATTTACTCACTTGTTTTGTGTTCTTTTTTCCTTTATCAGGGCATATTTATTTTCTCTTTTGAGACTTATAAAGCAGTAGGTTATATGAAACTCTGAGATCATCTAGTCAAATTTCCCCATTTTTATCAATAAGGAAATTTAAGTCCAGAGATATTAAAGGGGCCATCCAAGATCAGCCAAACAATAAGTAATCGATTCAGGACTAGAGAACTAGTCCAGAACTCTCTCCCCCATATCATAGCTGGGAAGATTTCCATTTTCAAAAATAAACAGAACTGCACCTGGTAGAATGACATCCGGCTCGCAGAAGACCCTAGTGAGCTTCTCGTACCTTCCCGGAAAAACCCAGAGGAAGGCCAAATCTCAATTCTAGAATCTAGAAGGAATTGACGTAATTTATGAGGCATGTGGAGGTGGCTTGGGGCAAAAGTTTCCAAGTAGCTCAATTCCTGGCTTACTTCATGAAACAGGCCCTGTGAAATTAAAAACATGAAAACTATTTAGTACTTGTCCTCTTCCCCAGTCATGTCTGTCACCTTACTCGAAGTCAGAGCTCCTGAGCCGGAGAAATACTCGCTGATGCTCTTAACCACTGTTACACTGGGAAGAGAAGAAGTTCATATCCACCCTCTCTTCTTTCTCCCCAATCCACTTCCTCTTCATTCTGTCCCACATAAATCTTAGAGCTAAATCATGAGCAGAAAGCAGAGAAGGACTGACTATTAGACCCATGGTGGCATCCCGAGAATAAAGCCCTTTAGGTGAAGGTAGAAACAATAAATACCTGAGTAGCAGAACATGTGAATATTATGGTTTTTTATGTATGATGTTGGTTCAGAGATCCACAAAACCAGGCAATAGGAAGGAAAAGGATGCTGCTTCAATAGAAAAGTGGTAAACTAGAAATTGGACTTGGAAATATGTTCAATCACCTTAGCATTGACCTGGGATTTAACTGAAAAAGGGATTCAACAAACATTACATGAACAGGGTCTGGGAAGAAAGGACCACATTTAAGGATGAGTGTAGAGAAAAAAGTAAAATGAGGCAAATAAAAAAGTCAGCAGGCCGGGCACAGTGACTCATGCCTATAATCCAAGTGCTTTGGGAGGCCGAGGCAGGCAGATCATCTGAGGTCAGGAGTTTGAGACCAGCCTGGCTAACATGGTGAACCCTGTCTCTACTAAACGTGGCCAACCCCGTCTCTACTAAAAATACAAAAATTAGCTGGGCGTGGTGGCACACGCCTGTAATTCCAGCTACTCGGGAGGCTGAGGCAGGAGAATCGCTTGAACCCAGGAGGCAGAGGTTGCAGTGAGCCAAGATCGCGCCATTGCACTCCAGCCTGGGCAACAAAGCAAGACTCTGTCTCAAAAAAAAAACAAAAGTAACACATTGCCTATACGAAAACCAAAGAGCATCTGGCTTCAGACTTCTGCTCTATAGCACCAAATGCCAGGAAACAATAGAGAATTGTGAGGGGAAAAGTTGTGACTTTGGAATTTTATACATATTTTATATGTTAAGATACAGAATTTTTTAGTTATGATAACCATCCAGGAAATATACGAGCTATGTAATAGTCTTATGAAGATAATAAATTGTACAGCAACCTATAAGGCTTGATTTAAATAAAACAGTGTTTGCTTAGTATCATAATTTCAGTGGGCTCTGGGCTGTTAAATACCAGGACATTATCCACTAGAGGAAGGGTATGTATGCTTTTAAATAGATAATATGGCTAGAAGCTACATATCTAAAAGCACCCGAAGTCTTCATATAAATGGCTAAATTAATACAAGAAGGTGTAATAAATGCCATACCACAGCATCATGTTTCTTCATTTTTATTACTGAAATAATGCATGACAATTCTGGTATAAATAGAAAATTCAAGTATGTCTTTTACAAATAAAATATGAATTGCTCTCAATTTTCCCCCACCACCATTTAAAACACTGTATCCTGAAAGAGTCCATTGCTTTCAAGTGAGAAAAGCCAAGAGTCCCCACCGTTGGGGGTTGAGTAGCCTAGACTAGAGCTTATAGACTGAAGCCCACGTGCTTCTCCATGCTCAAACGCAGAACTAAAAACAGGTAGAAAATCAGAAAATTGCACAATAGACGTCTGTGTTTCAAAAAGCAATCAAGGAAAAAAAAAAAAAACCAAAAACTTGTTTTAGAATACAAATGCAAGAAAAGTTCAATTTCAACAGCAGAAAGATGGCCTGGGGCAGTGAGGTGCTTTCCTTAGCTGTACTTGAAGTTTTATGGAACGCTGTTTAAATTCAGATATTAAGGGAATGAATGCAGTTTTAAAAATCCAAATTACTTCTGGAGTCTACAATGTCAGTGTTAGAACTAAAGCTGGATTGTTTTGTTTTGTTTTGTTTTCATTTGCTTGCACTAGAAGGCCTTGGAAACACACAGGAGTGTAGAGTATCGTCAGCTCCGATGCTCAGCTTCTCCCTGGCAATAGAACGGTTTTATCTGTGCCCCAAGTTTTTGCCAATTTAAACTCTAAACTAAATTTTCAACGACACCAGCATGTTTGCTTTAAATTTAGCAATAGAATAGGCAATTGATTGATTTGCATTTCCTTAGTTTTTCATTGTGAAACAGAGCAAAACGTCTTCCCAAAGAGATGGAGAGAATCTCTTCTGGGTAGATTCCAAGTATAACCTGTCCCAGGGCCCGCTTGCTTAGCTGTAACTGACAAAAGTCTGTTCAATTTATTTAGATAAGCGCAATGTTTTTATTTAAAAATTTAATATTTTCTATGGGGCTGTATTTTCCAAATAATAGCAACAAAACTGTCCTAATGTTTTCACTGTTCTGTAATTTTGTTTTAATGTAGAGGATATCCATAATTTCTTAACACTGGAAACATCATTCTGAACGATGTAGGAAGTGGTCAGTAATGTGAATGATGTTATTGTACCGTCTCCAGCTTTTTCTTTCTTCCCCCAGATGGGCGCACCTGTGCATACATCACTGTGCATGCGGGGGCACGTGAGTGGGAAAGCGGGTGTCACTCCTGTTTTCTGTCTTAGAGTGTCAGCGTTGGAAGGAATTTTTTTTTGTTCATCCAGTCCAGCCCTCTAGTTGATAGTCCAGTAGTCTGTTAACAATTTGTAAGGGTCTGGGTTATATTTTAAAAGTTGTTGTTGTTGTTGTTGTTGTTGTTGTTTTGGGTTCACTTATGTATATGCAGCTTGACTGTTCAACCCAGATTTTTGAACAATAAAAAAATTTCATGTATACTTTCTGTTTTCTAAACTTAGTTATTTTAACTTAATCAGCGGCATGTCTGGTTTCTGAATAGTGTTTTAGTGTCACGTTCCTGGAGGTAATGTTTGTCTTTGTAGTTTGCGATGTTAGGACGTTATGAGAATTCCACAGCCATGTTCTGTGCCTCTGAGTCAATCCTCTGGGTGGAATAGTTGTTCCAGCAGAGTTGCCTCTGGTTTTCTGACTTAGATTTGCCTCACTGGGCAGGCCTGAGGTCCCGTGTGGGACAGTATCACGGTGAATGTATATTGACCATTGTGTACATGCTGCTCATTAATATTTTTCTGCTCTTTAAATGATTATGGCTTTTGGAGACTACATTTAATTCTCAAAACTTTTCATGTAGAAATGTACTGTTCTGTATAGAGAGCAGTTAAAAAATAATTTCTAAGAAACAAGTTTCTGAAAAATATATATGTATATATTTTTTGATGGAGTCTCTCTCTGTCGCCCAGGCTGGAGTGCAGTGGCGCTATCTCGGCTCCCTGCAACCTCCGCCTCCCGAGTTCAAGCAGTTCTCCTGCCTCAGCCTCTCGAGTCGCTGCGACTACAGGCACCCGCTACCAAGTCTGGCTAATTTTTGTATTTTTAGTAGAGACAGGATTTCACCATGTTGGCCAGGCTGGTCTCGAACTCCTGACCTCAAGTGATCTGCCCACCTTGGCCTCTGAAAGTAAGAAATCCACTTTTAAAAATTATTGTACTCAATGTTTTTAAAGAGAGTTTATTTTTTGAGGTATATTCTAAATTATTTAAGCATTTCCTTCAAAATAATCTAGAGGCGTAGAGTACATGGAGGCACAGATGAAGTGCAAATTGGCCTTGAGCAGATAATTGTTAAATTATCTGTGATGAGTATGTGAGGGTTCATTACCCTCTTCCCTGTTCTTTCCTGTATGTTTAAAATTTTCCGTTGAGTAACATGTAAGAGGAAACACTAGAGATTCCACAAGCCTCCTCATCGATCTCATAGAACCACAGAATCTTCTAGCTAAAAGGAGAGGCCTGAGAAGATGATGCTGGCAAGAGCAGATTGCAGGTCGATTTTCCAGGTGAGCACGCTGGGTGGTGCCAGTGATGATAAGAGCTGGTGGAGTTGAGGCCCTTGCTTTGAACTTGGCCTCATTTGTACCTACCACAAGGTGGAGCCTGGGAACACCTTTTGTTCTCTCCCTTGAATGCAGACAGTAAGCAGATCAGGCCTAAGAGAACTGTAGTTATGACGCCCGGACTGAAATGGGATCCAGTCATGCTGTGAAGATGGCAAACTGAGCCAGGAGGTCCAAGGGGCTGGAATGGCACGTGGCCTTCGCCTCCGCCTCTGGGACAGACATTCCTGGGCAGCGCTAGTGAGGCATGGGGTAGATACCTCAGGGCCCCTGGGTGCCTGGCGTCCTCCACCCTCATTGATGTGTCACGACCTTGCCTCCCCGGGCCTGAAGAGACCTCGTGACCAGTATGTCCTGGCGTATTTTAGAAGACGTGTGTCCCCATCTTCCCATCCCTCCTCGATACATTTCCTTTTCCTTCTCTTCCTTTCAGTTTCCCTGTTTTATTCCTTCCTCTGCCTGGGAGAGTTTTCATCACCATCTTTTCTGGTTAGACACCAGGGACAGACATGAAAGACATTAAACAAGATGTATTTCAGCAATAAACAACATTCCTGTGTTTCTCAGGGGATCCCAAAGAAATAAGGATGAGAAATAAAAATTCCTGCCGGGACATTTACAGTGTACTCAGCTGCTGAAATGTTCAAAATGCAATCAAGGAAGTAATTTAGCACGTTTCTAATTATACATAACTATGGCAATCATGTTGAAGAGTTTGGCCAGATTCAAAGAATGCAGTGAATCTTTTAGGACATTATTAAAGAATCTAAAGGCCACCAATAACAAATACATTTTTGACAGTTACTAGTCAATATATATTTGTGCTTTGTTGTGTGTCTTTGGATAATGGCCCAGAATTGAGAGGATGTGATTTGACCTCCCCACTAGGCAGGGAAAACTACGTTTCAGATGTTTCCTTTTGTTCTGTATTCTCAGTACATGTGCAGACTACTAGGTATTGGTCAGTACCATGGATTCCTCTTTCTTTTTTCTTTTCTTTTTTTTTTAAGATGGAGTTTCATTCTTGTTGCCCAGGCTGGAGTGCAATGGTGCAATCTCAGCTCACTGCAGCTTCCGCCTTCCAGGTTCAAGCGATTCTCCTGCCTCAGCCTCCCAGGTAGCTGCGATTACAGGCACCCGCCAACACGCCCAGCTAATGTTTTGTATTTTTAGTAGAGACAGGGTTTCACCTTGTTGGCCAGGCTGGTCTCGAATTCGTGACC
Organism: Theropithecus gelada; assembly: GCF_003255815.1. Taxonomy (NCBI): domain Eukaryota; kingdom Metazoa; phylum Chordata; class Mammalia; order Primates; family Cercopithecidae; genus Theropithecus; species Theropithecus gelada. Next base: position 28,458,346 of record NC_037683.1, on the reverse strand, counting down.
TCAGGTGATCCACCTGCCTTGGCCTCCCAAAGTGCTGGGATTACAGGCGTGAGCCACTGCGCCCGGCCGGATGCCTCTTGCTCTCTCATTACTTCTCAGTGTAAACTATCCAGCCGGGGCACTGTTGCCCAGGGGTCAGTCATTTATGTAGTACCTTCACAATGTTTGTAATAACTGAGTCCACTTGTCCTATTATTTATTTGATATTTTCTTTAAATTGATTCATTTTTACTTGAGTTTATATTAAAGTAAAGAATGAGAATATTAAGACATACAAAGCACTCAAAACAATACCTGGTACAGAGTAACTGTCTAGAAAAAATAGTAACTAGGCTGAATGAGGTGACTCATGCTTGTAATCTCAACACTTTGGGAGGCTGAGGTAGGAGGATCACTTGAGCCCAGGAATTTGAGACCAGCCTCAGCAACATTGTGAGACCCGCATCTCCACAGAAAATTAAAAATTAGCCAGGTCTGGTGGCATGCATGTGTATAGTCCTAGCTACTTGAGAGGCTGAGGTGGGAGGATCGCGTGAGCTGGGGAAGTTGAGGCTGCAGTGAACTGAGATTATACCAATTCACTCCAGCCTGGGGGACAGCATGAGACCCTGCCAAAAAAAGAAGAGAGAGAGAAGAAAAGGAAAGAAAGAACAAAAAGTAACTATTAGCTATGGTTATTATTATTTATATTACTATATAAATGCTATATTACTTGCAATAACTATACATAGCTATTAAAAGTGTTTGCCCATATGTACCCCTAAGAGTTACTTCTTAGCATCACCAGTGGCACTTTGGGAAATAGCTCCCCCTCCCCCTGAAATGATCTTGGTTTCCATGCGATCTTAAGTATCACTGTCTCCAGGTTTTTCTGCAGCATCTCTGGATTCTTTCTCTGGCTCCTCATCCTTTGACACTCTCATTTATATGGATTCAGTTTTATACACTTTCTCAGGACGGTTTCGTGTACTTCCATGGTTGTAGCATAAGTAGACCTAGATTTTTTTTTCTTCAACTTTTAAGTTCAGGGGTATGTGTGCAGGATGTGCAGGTGGTGTTACATAGGTAAATGTGTGCCATGGTGGTTTGCTGCACAGATCATCCCATCATCTATGTATTAAGCCCAGCATCCATTAGCTGTTCTTCCTGATGCTCTCCCTCCCTCCACCCCACCCCTGACAGGCCCCAGAGCGTGTTGTGCCCACCATGTGTCCATGTGTTGTCATCATTCAGCTCCTACTTATAAGTGAGTACATACCGTATTTGGTTTTCTGGTCCCGCGTTAGTTTGCTGAGGATAATGGCTTCCAGCTCCATCCATGTCCCTGCAAAGAACATGATCTTGTTCCTTTTTATGACTGCATAGTATTCCATGGGTATAGATACCACATTTTCTTTATCTGGTCTATCATTGATGGGCATTTAGGATGATTCCATATCCTTGCTATTGTGAATAGCGCTGCAGTGGACATACGCATGCGTGTATCTTTATAATAGAATAATTTGTATTCCTTTGGGTATATACCCAGTAATGGGATTGCTGGGCCAAATGGTATTTCTGCCTCTAGGTCTTTGAGGAATCGCCACACTGTCTTCCACAATGGTTGAACTAGTTTACACTCCCACCAACAGTGTAAAAGCGTTCCTTTTTCTCCACAACCTCGCCAGCATCTGTTATTTGACTTTTTAATAATAGCCATCCTGACTGGTGTGAGATGGTATCTCATTGTGGCTTTGATTTGCATTTCTCTAATGATCAGTGAGGCTGAGCTTTTTTTCATATGGTTATTGGCTGCTTGTATGTCTTCTTTTAAGAAGTGTCTGTTCATGTCCTTTGCCTACTTTTTAATGGGGTTGGTTTTTTCTTGTAAATTTGTTTAAGTTCCTTGTAGATTCTGGATATTAGACCTTTGTCAGATGGATAGATGGCAAAAATTTTCTCCTATTCCATAGGTTGTCTGTTCATTCCGATGACAGTGTCTTTTGCTGTGCAGAAACTCTTTAGTCTAATTAGATACCATTGGTCAATATGTGCTTTTGTTGCAATTGCTTTTGGCATTTTTGTCATGAAATCTTTGTCCATGTCTATGTCTTGAATGGTATTGCCTAGATTTTCTTCTAGGATTTTTATAGTTTTGGGTTTTACATTTAAGTCTTTAATCCATCTTGAGTTAATTTTTGTATATGGTGTAAGGAAGGGGTCCAGTTTCAATTTTCTGCATATGGCTAGCCAGTTCTCCCAGCACCATTTATTAAGTAGAGAGTCCTTTCTCCATTGCTTGTTTTTATCAAGTTTGTCAAAGATCAGATGGTTGTAGGTGTGTGGCCTTATTTTTGGGTTCTCTAGTCTGTTGCATTGTAGACCTAGATTTTCTAAACCTTTATCAACTGGGCTTCTTCAGCTGAACCACAGAATACAGAAAACGACTCGAGGCCCTATTTTCTCAGTTCTTCAAGAACTGAGGTGCATAACTAGTACCATTCCAGGTGCAGGGGAGAGACGTTCATTCATTCCAGACTGAAGCCTTGGGGCTTTCAGGCTGGCTTCTGCAGTGGAATCCCAGTTGAAGCAGGCTCCTCAACCCCATGCCCCATCCTGTCTTTCCTTCCTAAGGAAATGGCACCTGTACCTACCTTGTTGCCCAAGCCAGAAACCTGACAGGTCATAGTAGGACCTCCCTCTTTCCTCTCCTCCTTCCTCCAAAATCAGTTTCCATTATCTAGTCATTCTACCTGCCTTTGAATATCTTCCCTTCTCATTCTCCTCACTGCCACCAACTTGGTCAGCGCACACAACTTTGCCCAATTATTATTCAGAAGTTGCCTGAGTGGCCTCCTTGCCTCTTGCCGCCACCAGTCCCTCCCTAGAAGCCTCACTACACACAAGTCTTATTCTATCATTTCTTCCTTCCTGGCTTGCCAAAACTTTTCTGATAAAGTTCCACATCGGCCACGTGAACTGTCGGATCTTGCATTTACGCCATGCCCTCCCTCTCTCCCGCCCTTCCCTCCCACCTGCTCCTCTGCCAACACACCCTGCTCTCGTAAAACTCATGCTGCTTCTTCAGTTCTCATCTGGCGCACGATATATGAGAGCTCCTCCTGAGAGGCAAGCTAGGCCTCTTGCATTCTGCTGCCTCAGAGGACAGCAATGTTGAACAAAGCTACAAACCAACCACAGTCACCTGCAAGGCATCTGCCATTCCCAAGGAGCCACATGTATTCAAATGGAGTAGCTTTCTGTCTGTGAGCATTTGACTCCTGGAGTGGCTAAATTAGGAAAAGAAGTCATTTATCTAATAAAGGTCAGCACCTCCTAGCATAGAGGTCTGTGTCTCAGCCAGTGGCTGCTCAGAGCCTGTATTTTCTTTTTCTTTCTTTCTTTCTTTTTTTTTTTTTTTTTTGAGACGGAGACTCACTCTGTCACCCAGGCTGGAGTGCAGTGGCTCACTGCAAGCTCCAACTCCCAGGTTCATGCCATTGTCCTGCCTCAGCCTCCCAAGCAGCTAGGACTACAGGCGCCCACCACCACGCCAGCTAATTTTTTGTATTTTTAGTAGAGACGGGGTTGCACCATGTTAGCCAGGATGGTCTCGATCTCCTGACCTCGTAATCTGCCCGCTTCAGCCTCCCAAAGTGCTGGGATTACAGGCGTGAGCCACTGCGCCCGGCCTCAGAGCCTGTATTTTCAATGGTGGATGTTTCCCTCAGAGAACTTGAATTAATAGGCTCAGCAGTGAAGACCAAGGGGCTGGCACAACCCATGTTTTCTTAACAGAACTATGCTGACAGCTTCACTGTATTTGCTACAATATTGCAAGGTTCCAGATCCTCCAAGAGCCTCCGTAATGTCTGTGGCATTGAGATTTCCAAAACACTGTATTGGAGAAGCATCTACCAAGGTAGCAGCCAACCTCCTTTTGATCAAAAGATTTTAACCTGGGACTCATGGCTGGGCTTCAGGGAGTCCAAGGACCCCTACAATTACAGGCATAGTTTTTTGTCTATGTGCATGTGGGGAGAAGGTCCACTTGGAAGGAGGGTCCACTCTCCGGAGAGTCCGTTGCTTTGGACCAAGACGCCAGTTTTCCCTTTGGACACCTGACCGATTTCATTTATTCATTAGAATATTTGAACACTTGCTATGATGTGCCAGGCACTGTTCTGAGCAATAGAGAAATGCATCAGAAAACACAAAAACATCGGCACGCGTGGCACTTTTATTCTAGATGGAGAAGGAAGACAATATAAATTACATTCTATGTTTTGTTGTTGTCGGTTTTTTTTTGTTTGTTTGTTTTTGAGATGGAGTCTTGCTCTGTCGCCAGACTGGAGCGCAGTGGCACAATCAGCTCACTGCAATCTCCGCCTCCCGGGTTCAAGCAATTCCCCTGCCTCAGCCTCCCGAGTAGCTGGGACTACAGGCGTGCACCACCACACCTGGCTAATTTTTTGTATTTTAGTAGAGACGGGATTTCACCATGTTGGCCAGGATGGTCTCGATCTCCTGACCTCGTGATCCGCCCGCCTCGGCCTCCCGAAGTGCTGGGATTACAGGCATGAGCCACCACGCCTGGCCCATTACATTCTATGTTAAAGGGTCTAAGTGCCACAGAGAAAAATGAAGCAAGAGTGTACTGGGAAAGGGAGATGAAATTTTAAATGGAGTGGTCAAAGAAGGCATCATTGAAACGATGCCATTTAAGTTGAGACTTGAGGCTGTTGAGGGAGCAAGCGACATGGATACCAGAAAGACCATCCCAGGCAGAAGGAACCGCAAGGGCAAGGCCCTGAGGTCCCAGAGGTGTCCAGAAGACTCTCTTCAAAGTTCCTTTCGCCTGACACTAAAGCTGAAGCAGGGGCTAAGAAAACATCATCACCTTCTGGCAGAGTGGAGGGGCTGAGCTGCTCAGATCAAACCATTTTCTGTTTGATGGACCAGGCTGGTTTATCTAAAGCTGCATAAAATAAGGATATGGCTCTGGGCCGGAGACTGACATTCATCATCTTTCAGACATGCTAGTTCCACAGCTGGATGGAGGCATATACAGTTTTGCCTCAAATCCCAATTGTCGTCTGGCCATTCTTTTTTTTTTTCTTTTTTGAGATGGAGTCTCGCTCTGTCGCCCAGGCTAGAGTGCAGTGGCTCGATCTCGGCTCACTGCAAGCTCCGCCTCCCGGGTTCACGCCATTCTCCTGCCTCAGCCTCCTGAGTAGCCAGGACTACAGGTGCCCGCCACTACGCCCAGCTAATTTTTTTTTTGTTGTTGTATTTTTAGTAGAGATGGGGTTTCACCATGTTAGCCAGGACGGTCTCGATCTCCTGACCTCGTGATCCGCCCACCTTAGCTTCCCAAAGTGCTGGGATTACAGGCGTGAGCCACCGCGCCCGGCTGGCCATTGGCCATTCTCAATAGACCAGCAACCTCTCCACAGAAGAGCTAAATAACACTAACAGAAAAAGGGAACCTGTGTGTTAAAATTCAAGGAGGAGGCCAGGCACAGTGGCTCACACCTGTAATCCCAGCAGTTTGGGAGGCTGAGGCAGGCAGATCACTTGAGGCCAGGAGTTCAAAACCAGCCTGCTCAACATGGCAAAACCCCGTATCTACTAAAAATACAAAAATTAGCCTGACCTGGTGGTGCACGCCTGTAATCCCACCTGTAATCCCAGCTATTTGGGAGGCTGAGGCAGGAGAATCACTTAAACCTGGGAGGTGGAGGTTGCAGTGAGCCGAGGTTGTGCCACTGCACTGCAGCGTGAGTGACAGAGTGAGACTGTCTTAAAAAAGAAAAAAAGGCCGGGCGCGGTGGCTCAAGCCTGTAATCTCAGCACTTTGGGAGGCCGAGACGGGCGGATCACGAGGTCAGGAGATCGAGACCATCCTGGCTAACACGGTGAAACCCCGTCTCTGCTAAAAAATAAAAAAAAATTAGCCGGGCGAGGTGGCGGGCGCCTGTAGTCCCAGCTACTCGGGAGGCTGAGGCAGGAGAATGGCGGGAACCCGGGAGGCGGAGCTTGCAGTGAGCTGAGATCCGGCCACTGCACTCCAGCCCGGGCGACAGAG